>NW_890884.1:0-579 GCF_000209065.1 Trypanosoma cruzi | reverse complement strand
GAGAGTCTGAAGAAAGCAACGGCAGAGAGAGGCAGATAAGCACACACGCAAATTACTCATATCATCACACACACACACACGCAGCCGCGGAATGGGTGCACTCAACCACAAAATCAAAAAGAAAAACAAAACAAAAAGCCGAAGCGTGGGACTACCAGCGCACACACACTCTCATTGCTCCCGTAAAGCAAAACACACACACAGGGAGAGAGAGAGAGGTCGCCCACTCAATGCAATGAAAAAAAAACAGAAACAGTTACGGTGCTCCGCCCATGCAGCCAGGCAGGACGGCAGCGGTGCGTGTCGTGCAAAAGAGAGCACCAACGGGCCTGCATGGGTGTGCATGCATATATACAATGGGCACATTATTGTGTGTGCTTCGTGGGGTGAGGCGACGACGAGAGTCCATGCAAGGGGACACACACACAGAGAGAGAAGGAAGTGTGTGTATGCGGGCGGTGCATGGCTCTCTCACACTCACTCTCACGCGGCCACCACCGCAGCCGCAGCCGCACAAACCACGAAACAGATGGAATCAGTGCGATTGCAGAACTCGCACACCGTCCTGCAAACCAGAAG
>NW_890883.1:0-579 GCF_000209065.1 Trypanosoma cruzi | reverse complement strand
CTTCTACGTGTGAACGCTCGTTCTGCAGTTCTTGTGTCCGCTTCTCAAATTCCCGCATTTTCTCCTGCATCATCCAACAGTTTAGAAGCGCTGAGCTCCTCATTTCTTCGTTCATCGTCAGCACATGGCGCACGGCATTCTCCCCTCCCTGGGAAAGAAAAACCAGTTCCATCAATTCACGCTGCTGCTTCAACAACCGTTCATTCGTCTCGTGGTGCGACCGCACCGTGGCGTAGTACCAACGCATATCGTTGAATCGTTCCCGCTCCGAGGTCATGGACCAGTGATCGTCGTGATGCCAACAGCGTACGGTGTTGTCCGACGCAGCTGTCCAAACGCTATGCCGGCCACATTCTACGGCACATTGGACCGTCGTGATGCGAGCGCCCCGGTGATCCTCGATCCGCTGTACCAGCTGACAGTCCTCCGCGTCAAACACGGCAATGATGCCATCGGCCCCACCGGAGTATACACGGGAGCCGATCTTTCGCAGGGAGGCAACGCGACCACCGTGCGCGTGCAGCACGCGCAATGCCTCACACGTGTTCAGCTTCCAGGCAATAACTCGCCCGTCATTGT
>NW_890882.1:0-579 GCF_000209065.1 Trypanosoma cruzi | reverse complement strand
TCGCACACCGTCCTGCAAACCAGAAGTTTAAAAAGCAATATGAAACAAGAATTCAAAAAAAAAAAAAAAATGGAAAAAACTTAGGCTTCTGCGGGAATCGAACCCGCGTCCCCGGATGACATTGTGAGCGTGTTTGCCACTGAGCTAAAAAAATGCGGTCGCGCGACTCCTTTTCACGTAAAGTATTAATGTCGATCTTCGAACAATCGAGCACATTTGCGTTGTCCCCTGGAAAACGAAAAAGACGTGTTTAGGATGCGCAGCCGCAGCGTGGTTACTACTGTAAGTCGTCATATATCTAACGCCCGAGGCCACCGCTGCAGCTTGGATAATTCGACACGTCGTGCTGTATCTAACGTCCGGGGCAGCCGCTGCAACTTGGATAATTCGACACGTCGTCCCGTATCTAACGTCCGGGGCAGCCGCTGCAACTTGGATAATTCGACACGTCGTCCTGTATCTAGCGTCCGGGGCCACCGCCCTACCATTTTTTATTTCTTGCGGCGGCCAACCCCGGCAGTAAGGACAAAAAAAAGAATCGCGTTTTCTTTAATGTTTTTACTGTTTGGGGGCGGGGAT
>NW_890881.1:0-579 GCF_000209065.1 Trypanosoma cruzi | reverse complement strand
AAAAAAAAAAATAAACAAACAAAAAACTCGCCTTTTGATCTCTATTAATATATCTATCGACAACAGAAAAAGGAAGAAAAAAAGAGCCAGAACTTACTGACAAAGAAGCCATTGTGCTTCTTGTCTCGCCAAAGTAGACAGGCATAACAGAGGCGTTGTATGTCACCGTCAAAAAAAAAACAAACAAAATACATAATCAAACACAAGTACTAAGTGCGCTTTTCCTATTACAGCGAAACTTCATTAACTGTTTGACAGGAACCGCACTCAAACCTCACAGTTGACACTTCCATACCAACCTGCAATGCATTGATGCTACTACATTCTCCACAGCGAACCTGAAGTGGCCGTGTGGAAGCGGGAGGCAATTGGGGATGTTGAGTCTCACTCACCGGAGTCTTGCCTTTGAGTTTGTGACAACAGGCACCACAAACAATGGCGTCAAAATTCCCCAAAGGAATCCGATTCATGTATTGACAAGCGTTGCACATAACCATCTTCTGGTTACTATCTGGTGCATCAATTGTTTCATTTGATGCCGGAACAGAAAGAGGAGTAAAACACTGTTCACAAGTATAA
>NW_890880.1:0-579 GCF_000209065.1 Trypanosoma cruzi | reverse complement strand
CGCCCCCCCAAACAGGAAAAGCATTAAAAAAAAACGCGATCCTGTTTTTTGTCCTTACTGCCGGGGTTGGCCGCCGCAGGGAATAAAAAAGAGTAGGGCGGTGGCCCCGGACGAGAGATACATGACGACGTGTCGAATTATCCAAGTTGCGGCGGTCCGCCCCGAACGAGAGATACATGACAACGAATCGATGTATCCACGCTGCGGCGACGGCCCCGTACGAGAGATATATGACGACGAATCGATGTATCCACGCTGCGGCGACGGCCCCGTACGAGAGATATATGACGACGAATCGAAGTATTCACGCTGCGGCTGCGGCCCCGTACGAGAGATATATGACGACGAATCGAGGTATCCACGCTGCGGCGGCGCACCCTAAACATGTCGCTTTCGTTTTCCAGGGGACAACGCAAATGTGCTCGATTGTTCGAAGATCGAACTTAACACCTTACGTGAAAATGGGTCGCGCGACCACATTTTTTTTAGCTCAGTGGCAAAACAACCTCACAATTTCATCCGGGGTGCGGGTTCGAGCCCCGAAGAAGCCTAAGTTTTTTTCCTTTTTTTTGGAATCTC
>NW_890879.1:0-579 GCF_000209065.1 Trypanosoma cruzi | reverse complement strand
GGCTGCCGAGGCCCTCGCGAGGGGGAAAAAACCTGCATTTTTTTTTTTTGACATGTTGCTCGGTGTGTGCTGACGCGTGACGAATAACAACACGCCCCAATAAGCAGAAAAGAAGTAAAACAAAATGGCGCTGAGCGGCACACCGGTAAGCCAAAAATACGCAATCACCAATAAAAAAGCCGGCGATCACCCAGCAGGCACATCAAGCGTCCTCAAAACCAACCTGGAACAGACAAAAAAAAAGAGGCAATCATAGAAAACAAAGATCCCCGCCCCCAAACAGGAAAAACATTAAAGAAAACGCGATTCTTTTTTTTGTCCTTACTGCCGGGGTTGGCCGCCGCAAGAAATAAAAAATGGTAGGGCGGTGGCCCCGGACGCTAGATACGGGACGACGTGTCGAATTATCCAAGTTGCAGCGGCTGCCCCGGACGTTAGATACGGGACGACGTGTCGAATTATCCAAGTTGCAGCGGCTGCCCCGGACGTTAGATACAGCACGACGTGTCGAATTATCCAAGCTGCAGCAAAGGCCTCGGGCGTTAGATATATGACGACTTACAGTAGTAACCACGCTGC
>NW_890878.1:0-579 GCF_000209065.1 Trypanosoma cruzi | reverse complement strand
CCTTATGGGGGACGATAACCTTATGGGGGATGATAACCTTATGGGGGATGATAACCTTATGGGGGATGATAACCTTATGGGGGACGATAACCTTATGGGGGACGATAACCTTATGGGGGACGATAACCTTATGGGGGATGATAACCTTATGGGGGACGATAACCTTATGGGGGACGATAACCTTATGGGGGATGATAACCTTATGGGGGACGATAACCTTATGGGGGACGATAACCTTATGGGGGACGATAACCATATGGGGGATGATAACCTTATGGGGGATGATAACCTTATGGGGGACGATAACCTTATGGGGGACGATAACCTTATGGGGGATGATAACCTTATGGGGGACGATAACCTTATGGGGGACGATAACCTTGTGGGGGACGATAACCTTATGGGGGACGATAACCTTATGGGGGACGATAACCTTATGGGGGACGATAACCTTATGGGGGACGATAACCTTATGGGGGACGATAACCTTATGGGGGATGATAATCACCTTATGGGGGACGATAACATTATGGGGGATGATAACCTTATGGGGGACGATAACCTTATGGGGGATGATAA
>NW_890877.1:0-579 GCF_000209065.1 Trypanosoma cruzi | reverse complement strand
GGGTTCCGATTTAGTGCTTTACGGCACCTCGACCCCAGATAACTTGATTTGGGTGATGGTTCACGTAGTGGGCCATCGCCCTGATAGACGGTTTTTCGCCCTTTGACGTTGGAGTCCACGTTCTTTAATAGTGGACTCTTGTTCCAAACTGGAACAACACTCAACCCTATCTCGGGCTATTCTTTTGATTTATAAGGGATTTTGCCGATTTCGGAACCACCATCAAACAGGATTTTCGCCTGCTGGGGCAAACCAGCGTGGACCGCTTGCTGCAACTCTCTCAGGGCCAGGCGGTGAAGGGCAATCAGCTGTTGCCCGTCTCACTGGTGAAAAGAAAAACCACCCTGGCGCCCAATACGCAAACCGCCTCTCCCCGCGCGTTGGCCGATTCATTAATGCAGCTGGCACGACAGGTTTCCCGACTGGAAAGCGGGCAGTGAGCGCAACGCAATTAATGTGAGTTAGCTCACTCATTAGGCACCCCAGGCTTTACACTTTATGCTTCCGGCTCGTATGTTGTGTGGAATTGTGAGCGGATAACAATTTCACACAGGAAACAGCTATGACCATGATTACGAA
>NW_890876.1:0-578 GCF_000209065.1 Trypanosoma cruzi | reverse complement strand
AGAGTGAGTGTGAGAGAGCCATGCACCGCCCGCATACACACACTTCCTTCTCTCTCTGTGTGTGTGTCCCTTTGCATGGACTCTCGTCGTCGCCTCACCCCACGAAGCACACACAATAATGTGCCCATTGTATATATGCATGCACACCCATGCAGGCCCGTTGGTGCTCTCTTTTGCACGACACGCACCGCTGCCGTCCTGCCTGGCTGCATGGGCGGAGCACCGTAACTGTTTCTGTTTTGTTTTCATTGCATTGAGTGGGCGACCTCTCTCTCTCTCCCTGTGTGTGTGTTTTGCTTTACGGGAGCAATGAGAGTGTGTGTGCGCTGGTAGTCCCACGCTTCGGCTTTTTGTTTTGTTTTTCTTTTTGATTTTGTGGTTGAGTGCACCCATTCCGCGGCTGCGTGTGTGTGTGTGTGATGATATGAGTAATTTGCGTGTGTGCTTATCTGCCTCTCTCTGCCGTTGCTTTCTTCAGACTCTCTTGTGGCGCACAGCTGCTCTGCAAGTATAGGCGCTGACAAACACACACACACATGCACACACATGCCGTGCTTAAAACGCTGAGAATGCACGCA
>NW_890875.1:0-578 GCF_000209065.1 Trypanosoma cruzi | reverse complement strand
TGCCCACACGGGTGTTGCACTCGGCTGATCGTTTTCGACCGCCCGCTGCATCACACGTTGTGGTCTAAATTTTTGTTTCCGATTGTGAATGGTGGGAGTCAGAGGCACTCTCTGTCAATATCTGTTTGCGTGTTCACACACTGGACACCAAACAACCCTGAACTATCCGCTGCTTGGAGGAATTTCGCGAGCTCTTGCCCACACGGGTGCTGCACTCGGCTGATCGTTTTCGAGCGGCCGCTGCATCACACGTTGTGGTCTAAATTTTTGTTTCCGATTGTGAATGGTGGGAGTCAGAGGCACTCTCTGTCAATATCTGTTTGCGTGTTCACACACTGGACACCAAACAACCCTGAACTATCCGCTGCTTGGAGGAATTTCGCGAGCTCTTGCCCACACGGGTGCTGCACTCGGCTGATCGTTTTCGAGCGGCCGCTGCATCACACGTTGTGGTCTAAATTTTTGTTTCCGATTGTGAATGGTGGGAGTCAGAGGCACTCTCTGTCAATATCTGTTTGCGTGTTCACACACTGGACACCACACAACCCTGAACTATCCGCTGCTTGGAGGATTTCGCG
>NW_890874.1:0-578 GCF_000209065.1 Trypanosoma cruzi | reverse complement strand
CCGCCCCCAAACAGGAAACACATTAAAGAAAACGCGATTCTTTTTTTTGTCCTTACTGCCGGGGTTGGCCGCCGCAAGAAATAAAAAATGGTAGGTCGGTGGCCCCGGACGCTAGATACAGCACGACGTGTCGAATTATCCAAGTTGCAGCGGCTGCCCCGGACGTTAGATACGGGACGACGTGTCGAATTATCCAAGTTGCAGCGGCTGCCCCGGACGTTAGATACAGCACGACGTGTCGAATTATCCAAGCTGCAGCGGTGGCCTCGGGCGTTAGATATATGACGACTTACAGTAGTAACCACGCTGCGGCTGCGCATCCTAAACACGTCTTTTTCGTTTTCCAGGGGACAACGCAAATGTGCTCGATTGTTCGAAGATCGACATTAATACTTTACGTGAAAAGGAGTCGCGCGACCGCATTTTTTTAGCTCAGTGGCAAACACGCTCACAATGTCATCCGGGGACGCGGGTTCGATTCCCGCAGAAGCCTAAGTTTTTTCCATTTTTTTTTTTGAATTCTTGTTTCATATTGCTTTTTAAACTTCTGGTTTGCAGGACGGTGTGCGAGTTCTGCA
>NW_890873.1:0-578 GCF_000209065.1 Trypanosoma cruzi | reverse complement strand
TGCGTGCATTCTCACGCGTTTTAAACACGGCATGTGTGTGTGCATGTGCTTGTGTGTTTGGCAGCGCCTATACTTGCGGAGCAGCTGTGCGCCACAAGAGAGTCTGAAGAAAGCAACGGCAGAGAGAGGCAGATAGCACACACGCAAATTACTCATATCATCACACACACACACACACACACACGCAGCCGCGGAATGGGTGCACTCAACCACAAAATCAAAAAGGAAAACAAAACAAAAAGCCGAAGCGTGGGACGACCAGCGCACACACACTCTCATTACTCCCGTAAAGCAAAACACACACACAGAGGGAGAGAGAGAGAGGTCGCCCACTCAATGCAATAAAAACAAAACAGAAACAGTTACGGTGCTCCGTCCATGCAGCCAGGCAGGACGGCAGCGGTGCGTGTCGTGCAAAAGAGAGCACCAACGGGCCTGCATGGGTGTGCATGCATATATACGATGGGCACATTATTGTGTGTGTCTCGTGGGGTGAGGTGAGGGCGAGAGTCCATGCCAGGGGACACACACACACAGAGAGAGAAGGAGAGTGTGTGTGCGGGCGGTGCATGGCTCTC
>NW_890872.1:0-578 GCF_000209065.1 Trypanosoma cruzi | reverse complement strand
GGTGGGAGTCAGAGACACTCTCTGTCAATATCTGTTTGCGTGTTCACACACTGGACACCAAACAACCCTGAACTATCCGTTGCTTGGAGGAATTTCGCGAGCTCTTGCCCACACGGGTGCTGCACTCGGCTAATCGTTTTCGAGCGGCTGCTGCATCACACGTTGTGGTCTAAATTTTTGTTTCCGATTATGAATGGTGGGAGTCAGAGGCAGTCTCTGTCAATATCTGTTTGCGTGTTCACACACTGGACACCAAACAACCCTGAACTATCCGCTGCTTGGAGGAATTTCGCGAGCTGTTGCCCACACGGGTGCTGCACTCGGCTAATCGTTTTCGAGCGGTCGCTGCATCACACGTTGTGGTCCAAATTTTTGTTTCCGATTATGAATGGTGGGAGTCAGAGGCAGTCTCTGTCAATATCTGTTTGCGTGTTCACACACTGGACACCAAACAACCCTGAACTATCCGCTGCTTGGAGGAATTTCGCGAGCTGTTGCCCACACGGGTGCTGCACTCGGCTAATCGTTTTCGAGCGGCTGCTGCATCACACGTTGTGGTCTGAATTTTGTTTCCGATT
>NW_890871.1:0-578 GCF_000209065.1 Trypanosoma cruzi | reverse complement strand
ATTGAAAGAGAGTGTCTCTGACCACCACCATTCATAATTCGCAACAAAAATTTAGACCACAGCATGTGGTGCAGCAGCCGCTCGAAAACGATCCGCCGACTGCAGCACCACTGTGGGCAAGATCTCGCGAAATTCCTCCAAGCAGCGGATAATTCAGGGTTGTTTGGTGTCCGGAGTGTGAACACGCAAACAGACATTGAAAGAGAGTGTCTCTGACCACCACCATTCATAATTCGCAACAAAAATTTAGACCACAACATGTGGTGCAGCAGCCGCTCGAAAACGATCCGCCGACTGCAGCACCACTGTGGGCAAGATCTCGCGAAATTCCTCCAAGCAGCGGATAGTTCAGGGTTGTTTGGTGTCCAGTGTGTGAACACGCAAACAGACATTGAAAGAGAGTGTCTCTGACCACCACCATTCATAATTCGCAACAAAAATTTAGACCACAACGTGTGGTGCAGCAGCCGCTCGAAAACGATCCGCCGACTGCAGCACCACTGTGGGCAAGATCTCGCGAAGTTCCTCCAAGCAGCGGATAGTTCAGGGTTGTTTGTGTCCGGAGTGTGAACACGCAA
>NW_890870.1:0-578 GCF_000209065.1 Trypanosoma cruzi | reverse complement strand
TCCGATTGTGAATGGTGGGAGTCAGAGACACTCTCTGTCACTATCTGTTTGCGTGTTCACACACTGGACACCATACAATCCTGAACTATCCGCTGCTTGGAGGAATTTCGCGAGCTCTTGCCCACACGGGTGCTGCACTCGGCTGATCGTTTTCGAGCGGCCGCTGCATCACACGTTGTGGTCCAAATTTTTGTTTCCGATTGTGAATGGTGGGAGTCAGAGACACTCTCTGTCACTATCTGTTTGCGTGTTCACACACTGGACACCAAACAACCCTGAACTATCCGCTGCTTGGAGGAATTTCGCGAGCTCTTGCCCACACGGGTGCTGCACTCGGCTGATCGTTTTCGAGCGGCCGCTGCATCACACGTTGTGGTCCAAATTTTTGTTTCCGATTGTGAATGGTGGGAGTCAGAGACACTCTCTGTCAATATCTGTTTGCGTGTTCACACACTGGACACCAAACAACCCTGAACTATCCGCTGCTTGGAGGAATTTCGCGAGCTCTTGCCCACACGGGTGCTGCACTCGGCTGATCGTTTTCGAGCGGCCGCTGCATCACACGTTGTGGTCCAAAT
>NW_890869.1:0-578 GCF_000209065.1 Trypanosoma cruzi | reverse complement strand
AGACACTCTCTTTCAATGTCTGTTTGCGTGTTCACACACTGGACACCAAACAACCGGACTATCCGCTGCTTGAGGAATTTCGCGAGATCTTGCCCACATGGGTGCTGCAGTCGGCGGATCGTTTTCGAGCGGCTGCTGCACCGCACGTTGTGGTCTAAATTTTTGTTTCGAATTATGAATGGTGGTGGTCAGAGGCACTCTCTTTCAATGTCTGTTTGCGTGTTCACACACTGGACGCCAAACAACCCTGAACTATCCGCTTCTTGGAGGAGTTTCGCGAGATCTTGCCCACAAGGGTGCTGCAGTCGGCGGATCGTTTTCGAGCGGCTGCTGCACCACACGTTGTGGTCTAAATTTTTGTTTCGAATTATGAATGGTGGTGGTCAGAGGCACTCTCTTTCAATGTCTGTTTGCGTGTTCACACACTGGACGCCAAACAACCCTGAACTATCCGCTGCTTGGAGGAGTTTCGCGAGATCTTGCCCACATGGGTGCTGCAATCGGATAATCGTTTTCGAGCGGCTGCTGCACCGCACGTTGTGGTCTAAATTTTTGTTTCGAATTATGAATGGTGGTGG
>NW_890868.1:0-578 GCF_000209065.1 Trypanosoma cruzi | reverse complement strand
AACACACCTTATGGGGGATGATAACACATCTTATGCGGGATGATAACACACCTTATGCGGGATGATAACACATCTTATGCGGGATGATAACACACATTATGGGGGATCGATAACCTTATGGGGGATGATAACACACCTTATGCGGGATGATAACATCTTATGCGGGATGATAACACACCTTATGCGGGATGATAACACACTTTATGCGGGATGATAACACCTTATGCGGGATGATAACACCTTATGCGGGATGATAACACACCTTATGGGGGATGATAACACATCTTATGCGGGATGATAACACACCTTATGCGGGATGATAACACCTTATGCGGGATGATAACACCTTATGGGGGATGATAACACACCTTATGCGGGATGATAACATATTATGCGGGATGATAACACACCTTATGCGGGATGATAACACACCTTATGCGGGATGATAACACACCTTATGGGGGACGATAACACACCTTATGGGGGATGATAACACATCTTATGCGGGATGATAACACACCTTATGCGGGATGATAACACATCTTATGCGGGATGATAACACACATATTATGCGGGAT
>NW_890867.1:0-578 GCF_000209065.1 Trypanosoma cruzi | reverse complement strand
TCTTTTTCGTTTTCCAGGGGACAACGCAAATGTGCTCGATTGTTCGAAGATCGACATTAATACTTTACGTGAAAAGGAGTCGCGCGACCGCATTTTTTTAGCTCAGTGGCAAACACGCTCACAATGTCATCCGGGGACGCGGGTTCGATTCCCGCAGAAGCTAAGTTTTTTCCATTTTTTTTTTTTTTGAATTCTTGTTTCATATTGCTTTTTAAACTTCTGGTTTGCAGGACGGTGTGCGAGTTCTGCAATCGCACTGATTCCATCTGTTTCGTGGTTTGTGCGGCTGCGGCTGCGGTGGTGGCCGCGTGAGAGTGAGTGTGAGAGAGCCATGCACCGCCCGCATACACACACTTCCTTCTCTCTCTGTGTGTGTGTCCCCTTGCATGGACTCTCGTCGTCGCCTCACCCCACGAAGCACACACAATAATGTGCCCATTGTATATATGCATGCACACCCATGCAGGCCCGTTGGTGCTCTCTTTTGCACGACACGCACCGCTGCCGTCCTGCCTGGCTGCATGGGCGGAGCACCGTAACTGTTTCTGTTTTGTTTTCATTGCATTGAGTGGGCGACC
>NW_890866.1:0-578 GCF_000209065.1 Trypanosoma cruzi | reverse complement strand
CAGGTTGTTGGGTGTCCAGTGTGTGCACACGCAAACATACATTGAAGGAGAGTGCCTCTGACTCCCGCCATTCATAATTCAAGACAAAAATTTAGACAACAACGTGTGGTGCAGCAGCCGCTCGAAAACGATCCGCCGAGTGCAGCACCATTGTGGGCAAGAGCTCGCGAAACTCCTCCAAGAAGCGGATAATTCAGGGTTGTTTGGTGTCCAGTGTGTGCACACGCAAACATACATTGAAAGAGAGTGCCTCTGACTCCCGCCATTCATAATTCGAAACAAAAATTTAGACCACAGCGTGTGGTGCAGCAGCCGCTCGAAAACGATCCGCCGACTGCAGCACCATTGTGGGCAAGAGCTCGCGAAATTCCTCCAAGAAGCGGATAATTCAGGGTTGTTTGGTGTCCAGTGTGTGCACACGCAAACATACATTGAAAGAGAGTGCCTCTGACTCCCGCCATTCATAATTCGAAACAAAAATTTAGACCACAGCGTGTGGTGCAGCAGCCGCTCGAAAACGATCCGCCGACTGCAGCACCATAGTGGGCAAGAGCTCGCGAAACTCCTCCAAGAAGCGG
>NW_890865.1:0-577 GCF_000209065.1 Trypanosoma cruzi | reverse complement strand
TGATCGTTTTCGAGCGGCTGCTGCATCACACGTTGTGGTCTAAATTTTTGTTTCCAATTATGAATGATGGGGGTCAGAGGCACTCTCTGTCAAAATCTGTTTGCGTGTTCACACACTGGACACCAAACAACCCTGAATTATCCGCTGCTTGGAGGAATTTCGCGAGCTCTTGCCCACACGGGTGCTGCACTCGGCTGATCGTTTTCGAGCGGCTGCTGCATCACACGTTGTGGTCTAAATTTTTGTTTCCAATTATGAATGATGGGGGTCAGAGGTACTCTCTGTCAATATCTGTTTGCGTGTTCACACACTGGACACCAAACAACCCTGAATTATCCGCTGCTTGGAGGAATTTCGCGAGCTCTTGCCCACACGGGTGCTGCACTCGGCTGATCGTTTTCGAGCGGCTGCTGCATCACACGTTGTGGTCTAAATTTTTGTTTCCAATTATGAATGGTGGGGGTCAGAGGCACTCTCTGTCAATATCTGTTTGCGTGTTCACACACTGGACACCAAACAACCCTGAATTATCCGCTGCTTGGAGGAATTTCGCGGCTCTTGCCCACACGGTGCTGCA
>NW_890864.1:0-577 GCF_000209065.1 Trypanosoma cruzi | reverse complement strand
GCATCACACGTTGTGGTCCAAATTTTGGTTTCCGATTGTGAATGATGGGAGTCAGAGGCACTCTCTGTCAATATCTGTTTGCGTGTTCACACACTGGACACCAAACAACCCTGAACTATCCGCTGCTTGGAGGAATTTCGCGAGCTCTTGCCCACACGGGTGCTGCACTCGGCTGATCGTTTTCGAGCGGCCGCTGCATCACACGTTGTGGTCCAAATTTTTGTTTCCGATTGTGAATGGTGGGAGTCAGAGACACTCTCTGTCAATATCTGTTTGCGTGTTCACACACTGGACACCAAACAACTCTGAACTATCCGCTGCTTGGAGGAATTTCGCGAGCTCTTGCCCACACGGGTGCTGCACTCGGCTGATCGTTTTCGACCGGCCGCTGCATCACACGTTGTGGTCCAAATTTTTGTTTCCGATTGTGAATGGTGGGAGTCAGAGGCACTCTCTGTCAATATCTGTCTGCGTGTTCACACACTGGACACCAAACAACCCTGAATTATCCGCTGCTTGGAGGAATTTTGCGAGCTCTTGCCCACACGGGTGCTGCACTCGGCTGATCGTTTTCGAG
>NW_890863.1:0-577 GCF_000209065.1 Trypanosoma cruzi | reverse complement strand
CCAAGCAGCGGATAATTCAGGGTTGTTTGGTGTCCAGTTGTGTGAACACGCAAACAGATATTGAAAGAGAGTGTCTCTGACTCCCACCATTCACAATTGGAAACAAAAATTCAGACCACAACGTGTGATGCAGCAGCCGCTCGAAAACGATCAGCCGAGTGCAGCACCCGTGTAGGCAAGAGCTCGCGAAATTCCTCCAAGCAGCGGATAATTCACGGTTGTTTGGTGTCCAGTGTGTGAACACGCAAACAGATATTGACAGAGAGTGTCTCTGACTCCCACCATTCACAATTGGAAACAAAAATTCAGACCACAACGTGTGATGCAGCAGCCGCTCGAAAACGATCAGCCGAGTGCAGCACCCGTGTAGGCAAGAGCTCGCGAAATTCCTCCAAGCAGCGGATAATTCACGGTTGTTTGGTGTCCAGTGTGTGACACGCAAACAGATATTGAAAGAGAGTGTCTCTGACTCCCACCATTCACAATTGGAAACAAAAATTCAGGCCACAACGTGTGATGCAGCAGCCGCTCGAAACGATCAGCCGAGTGCAGCACCCGTGTAGGCAAGGCTCGCGAA
>NW_890862.1:0-577 GCF_000209065.1 Trypanosoma cruzi | reverse complement strand
GAGAGAGAGAGGTCGCCCACTCAATGCAATGAAAACAAAACAGAAACAGTTACGGTGCTCCGCCCATGCAGCCAGGCAGGACGGCAGCGGTGCGTGTCGTGCAAAAGAGAGCACCAACGGGCCTGCATGGGTGTGCATGCATATATACAATGGGCACATTATTGTGTGTGCTTCGTGGGGTGAGGCGACGACGAGAGTCCATGCAAGGGGACACACACACAGAGAGAGAAGGAAGTGTGTGTATGCGGGCGGTGCATGGCTCTCTCACACTCACTCTCACGCGGCCACCACCGCAGCCGCAGCCGCACAAACCACGAAACAGATGGAATCAGTGCGATTGCAGAACTCGCACACCGTCCTGCAAACCAGAAGTTTAAAAAGCAATATGAAACAAGAATTCAAAAAAAAAAAAAATGGAAAAAACTTAGGCTTCTGCGGGAATCGAACCCGCGTCCCCGGATGACATTGTGAGCGTGTTTGCCACTGAGCTAAAAAAATGCGGTCGCGCGACTCCTTTTCACGTAAAGTATCAATGTCGATCTTCGAACAATCGAGCACATTTGCGTTGTCCCCTGGA
>NW_890861.1:0-577 GCF_000209065.1 Trypanosoma cruzi | reverse complement strand
GCACCACACGCTGTGGTCTAAATTTTTGTTTTGAATTATGAATGCCGGGAGTCAGAGACACTCTCTTTCAATGTATGTTTGCGTGTGCACACACTGGACACCAAACAACCCTGAATTATCCGCTGCTTGGAGGAATTTCGCGAGCTCCTGCCCACAAGGGTGCTGCACTCGGCGGATCGTTTTCGAGCGGCTGCTGCACCACACGCTGTGGTCTAAATTTTTGTTTTGAATTATGAATGGCGGGAGTCAGAGACACTCTCTTTCAATGTATGTTTGCGTGTTCACACACTGGACACCAAACAACCCTGAATTATCCGCTGCTTGGAGGAATTTCGCGAGCTCCTGCCCACAATGGTGCTGCAGTCGGCGGATCGTTTTCGAGCGGCTGCTGCACCACACGCTGTGGTCTAAATTTTTGTTTTGAATTATGAATGGCGGGAGTCAGAGACACTCTCTTTCAATGTATGTTTGCGTGTGCACACACTGGACACCAAACAACCCTGAATTATCCGCTGCTTGGAGGAATTTCGCGAGCTCCTGCCCACAAGGGTGCTGCAGTCGGCGGATCGTTTTCGAG
>NW_890860.1:0-577 GCF_000209065.1 Trypanosoma cruzi | reverse complement strand
CACAAGGGTGCTGCACTCGGCGGATCGTTTTCGAGTGGCTGCTGCACCACACGCTGTGGTCTAAATTTTTGTTTCGAATTATGAATGCTGGTGGTCAGAGGCACTCTCTTTCAATGTCTGTTTGCGTGTTCACACACTGGACGCCAAACAACCCTGAACTATCCGCTGCTTGGAGGAATGTCGCGAGATCTTGCCCACAAGGGTGCTGCACTCGGCGGATCGTTTTCGAGCGGCTGCTGCACCACAGGCTGTGGTCTAAATTTTTGTTTCGAATTATGAATGGTGGTGGTCAGAGGCACTCTCTTTCAATGTCTGTTTGCGTGTTCACACACTGGACGCCAAACAACCCTGAACTATCCGCTGCTTGGAGGAATGTCGCGAGATCTTGCCCACAAGGGTGCTGCAGTCGGATAATCGTTTTCGAGTGGCTGCTGCACCACACGTTGTGGTCTAAATTTTTGTTTCGAATTATGAATGGTGGTGGTCAGAGGCACTCTCTTTCAATGTCTGTTTGCGTGTTCACACACTGGACGCCAAACAACCCTGAACTATCCGCTGCTTGGAGGAATGTCGCGAG
>NW_890859.1:0-577 GCF_000209065.1 Trypanosoma cruzi | reverse complement strand
TCGATTTCGAGCGGCTGCTGCAGCACACGTTGTGGTCCAAATTTTTGTTTCCGATTGTGAATGGTGGGAGTCAGAGGCACTCTCTGTCAATATCTGTTTGCGTGTTCACACACTGGACACCAAACAACCCTGAACTATCCGCTGCTTGGAGGAATTTCGCGAGCTCTTGCCCACACGGGTGCTGCACTCGGCTGATCGATTTCGAGCGGCTGCTGCATCACACGTTGTGGTCCAAATTTTTGTTTCCGATTGTGAATGGTGGGAGTCAGAGGCACTCTCTGTCAATATCTGTTTGCGTGTTCACACACTGGACACCAAACAACCCTGAACTATCCGCTGCTTGGAGGAATTTCGCGAGCTCTTGCCCACACGGGTGCTGCACTCGGCTGATCGATTTCGAGCGGCTGCTGCATCACACGTTGTGGTCCAAATTTTTGTTTCCGATTGTGAATGGTGGGAGTCAGAGGCACTCTCCGTCAATATCTGTTTGCGTGTTCACACACTGGACACCAAACAACCCTGAACTATCCGCTGCTTGGAGGAATTTCGCGGCTCTGCCCACACGGTGTGCACTCGC
>NW_890858.1:0-577 GCF_000209065.1 Trypanosoma cruzi | reverse complement strand
AGAGACACTCTCTTTCAATGTATGTTTGCGTGTGCACACACTGGACACCAAACAACCCTGAATTATCCGCTTCTTGGAGGAGTTTCGCGAGCTCTTGCCCACAAGGGTGCTGCACTCGGCGGATCGTTTTCGAGCGGCTGCTGCACCACACGTTGTGGTCTATGTTTTTGTTTCGAATTATGAATGGCGGGAGTCAGAGACACTCTCTTTCAATGTATGTTTGCGTGTGCACACACTGGACACCAAACAACCCTGAATTATCCGCTGCTTGGAGGAGTTTCGCGAGCTCTTGCCCACAATGGTGCTGCACTCGGCGGATCGTTTTCGAGCGGCTGCTGCACCACACGCTGTGGTCTAAATTTTTGTCTCGAATTATGAATGGCGGGAGTCAGAGACACTCTCCTTCAATGTATGTTTGCGTGTGCACACACTGGACACCAAACAACCCTGAATTATCCGCTGCTTGGAGGAATTTCGCGAGCTCTTGCCCACAAGGGTGCTGCAGTCGGCGGATCGTTTTCGAGCGGCTGCTGCACCACACGCTGTGGTCTAAATTTTTGTCTTGAATTATGAATGG
>NW_890857.1:0-577 GCF_000209065.1 Trypanosoma cruzi | reverse complement strand
TCAAAAGCTCCTTCTCAAACTCTTCAAATTCCTTCACGAGGGGACCGCCAATGATGAGCAAATCGGCCCCACGTGCAAGAGCATTTTGGGTAACTGCGTTTAAAATGGAGACAATTTCACGTCTCGGAAAGGGTCCACTACAAAAATGAACTCGTGTAGGAATGGTTGTTGAGGCGGATGGAGTTGGCAGCGGCATTTGCATATTCCATGGGAAAGTAGGACGGGAGGGCAAAATAAATTGACGCACCAAAACACCAGTCAACATGCCGGACGAGCTACGCTTGAAGGGGTCGCCGACAATTCCAACGGCCATCCCTGGGTAGATGCCACTAAATTGAGGAACCAGACGTGTGTAAATCGAAAGCCTCCCGTCACTTCGGCTGTAAGCATTTAAGTTCGAAGCTGCCATCGTGGCTCCTGCCGCCCCTAGTTCGTCTTCTTCCTCGGCCCCAATATGAAGTAATCCATTGACCACTGGGGCTTCTCTCAAAAGGGCCTTGATGCACTCAGCGTAGGCATCTTCATCGTTAATGTCTGTCACCGGATAAACTCCCATGGAAGGAGGAGGGTCCCCTCC
>NW_890856.1:0-577 GCF_000209065.1 Trypanosoma cruzi | reverse complement strand
AATGGTGGGAGTCAGAGACACTCTCTGTCAATATCTGTTTGCGTGTTCACACACTGGACACCAAACAACCATGAACTATCCGCTGCTTGGAGGAATTTCGCGAGCTCTTGCCCACACGGGTGCTGCACTCGGCTGATCGTTTTCGAGCGGCCGCTGCATCACACGTTGTGGTCCAAATTTTTGTTTCCGATTGTGAATGGTGGGAGTCAGAGGCACTCTCTGTCAATATCTGTTTGCGTGTTTATATACTGGACACCAAACAACCCTGAACTATCCGCTGCTTGGAGGAATTTCGCGAGCTCTTGCCCACACGGGTGCTGCACTCGGCTGATCGTTTTCGAGCGGCCGCTGCATCACACGTTGTGGTCCAAATTTTTGTTTCCGATTGTGAATGGTGGGAGTCAGAGGCACTCTCTGTCAATATCTGTTTGCGTGTTCACACGCTGGACACCAAACAACCATGAACTATCCGCTGTTTGGAGGAATTTCGCGAGCTCTTGCCCACACGGGTGCTGCACTCGGCTGATCGTTTTCGAGCGGCCGCTGCATCACACGTTGTGGTCCAAATTTTTGTTTC
>NW_890855.1:0-577 GCF_000209065.1 Trypanosoma cruzi | reverse complement strand
TCTGTTTCGTGGTTTGTGCGGCTGCGGCTGCGGTGGTGGCCGCGTGAGAGTGAGTGTGAGAGAGCCATGCACCGCCCGCACACACACTCTTCCTTCTCTCTCTGTGTGTGTGTGTCCCCTTGCATGGACTCTCGCCCTCACCTCACCCCACGAGGCACACACAATAATGTGCCCATTGTATATATGCATGCACACCCATGCAGGCCCGTTGGTGCTCTCTTTTGCACGACACGCACCGCTGCCGTCCTGCCTGGCTGCATGGACGGAGCACCGTAACTGTTTCTGTTTTGTTTTTATTGCATTGAGTGGGCGACCTCTCTCTCTCTCCCTCTGTGTGTGTGTTTTGCTTTACGGGAGTAATGAGAGTGTGTGTGCGCTGGTCGTCCCACGCTTCGGCTTTTTGTTTTGTTTTCCTTTTTGATTTTGTGGTTGAGTGCACCCATTCCGCGGCTGCGTGTGTGTGTGTGTGTGTGTGTGATGATATGAGTCATTTGCGTGTGTGCTATCTGCCTCTCTCTGCCGTTGCTTTCTTCAGACTCTCTTGTGGCGCACAGCTGCTCCGCAATTATAGGCGCTG
>NW_890854.1:0-577 GCF_000209065.1 Trypanosoma cruzi | reverse complement strand
GTTTCGCGAGATCTTGCCCACAAGGGTGCTGCACTCGGCGGATCGTTTTCGAGCGGCTGCTGCACCGCACGTTGTGGCCTAAATTTTTGTTTCGAATTATGAATGGTGGTGGTCAGAGACACTCTCTTTCAATGTCTGTTTGCGTGTTCACACACTGGACGCCAAACAACCCGGAACTATCCGCTGCTTGGAGGAATGTCGCGAGATCTTGCCCACAAGGGTGCTGCACTCGGCGGATCGTTTTCGAGTGGCTGCTGCACCGCACGCTGTGGTCTAAATTTTTGTTTCGAATTATGAATGGTGGTGGTCAGAGGCACTCTCTGTCAATGTCTGTTTGCGTGTTCACACACTGGACGCCAAACAACCCTGAACTATCCGCTGCTTGGAGGAATTTCGCGAGATCTTGCCCACAAGGGTGCTGCACTCGGATAATCGTTTTCGAGCGGCTGCTGCACCGCACGTTGTGGTCTATGTTTTTGTTTCGAATTATGAATGGTGGTGGTCAGAGGCACTCTCTGTCAATGTCTGTTTGCGTGTTCACACACTGGACGCCAAACAACCCTGAACTATCCGCTGC
>NW_890853.1:0-577 GCF_000209065.1 Trypanosoma cruzi | reverse complement strand
GGGTTGTTTGGTGTCCAGTGTGTGAACACGCAAACAGATATTGACAGAGAGTGTCTATGACTCCCACCATTCACAATCGGAAACAAAAATTTGGACCACAACGTGTGATGCAGCGGCCGCTCGAAAATGATCAGCCGAGTGCAGCACCCGTGTGGGCAAGAGCTCGAGAAATTCCTCCAAGCAGCGGATAGTTCAGGGTTGTTTGGTGTCCAGTGTGTGAACACGCAAACAGATATTGACAGAGAGTGTCTCTGACTCCCACCATTCACAATCGGAAACAAAAATTTGGACCACAACGTGTGATGCAGCGGCCGCTCGAAAACGATCAGCCGAGTGCAGCACCCGTGTGGGCAAGAGCTCGCGAAATTCCTCCAAGCAGCGGATAGTTCAGGGTTGTTTGGTGTCCGAGTGTGTGAACACGCAAACAGATATTGACAGAGAGTGTCTCTGACTCCCACCATTCACAATCGGAAACAAAAATTTGGACCACAACGTGTGATGCAGCGGCCGCTCGAAAACGATCAGCCGAGTGCAGCACCCGTGTGGGCAAGAGCTCGCGAAATCCTCCAAACAGCGG
>NW_890852.1:0-577 GCF_000209065.1 Trypanosoma cruzi | reverse complement strand
GTGAGGCGCCGCGCCGGGGACAGGGCGCCGTGCAGGCGTACACCGCCGCCAGCGAGGATGGGGATGATGGCTGGGCTCCGATCCGCATCAGGGTGTCCGCGGAGGACATGCACAATCCGTTGAGGCACTGCACTGCGGCGGGGGATCTGCGCATTGACCACTTTGGCCGCGCAATAACATGTGAGGCGGACGACGTGTTGACGGAGGAGAGGAGGAACATTATTCTGAGGCAAACTCTCCCCGCCGCCATTCAACTGCACGCGGAGCGTCTCTCCGTGAGGCCCGTGACGCGCTCCGTCCTCATTCCTCGAACCGGTCTGGGGATGTGCAATAACTTCACCATCCCACACAAGCACCACACGGTGGGTGTGGCTGGTGCCGACATGATTATCTACGCGAACGGTTTTCCGACTTCTGGTCCAAGCGCATGGGCGGGTCCGTGCTTCCTGCTGGATGATGGTCGTCCATTTGCAGCTGCCGTGAACTTTGACCCGAGGCAAGTAGCGGTGACAAATGGAGACGTGCGTGTAGCGGCCCACGAGTTGGGACATGCTCTTGGGTTTGTACGGGAGATGTT
>NW_890851.1:0-577 GCF_000209065.1 Trypanosoma cruzi | reverse complement strand
AAAAGGAATAAATATTTGAATACTTTTGTGAGAATATATTTGTAACTAGTTCATCCAAACCGTGTTTTTGATAAGAATTAAATAAGGTAACGAAACTCGTAAACGTAACCCCACCTATCCATAAACAGCAGAATAAAGCAAATAAAGCAAATAGGAACTAGATAGAACATAAATCCTTAATACCACCCCACCTACAAAATTGCAAATAAATAATAATTAAATCCCAGTAAAAACCGCCAAAGTTTGTAAATAGTTTTACACGAATTATTATGTGCGTAAATATAAGTAGGAAATACTCGAAATATAAACCTTAAATAAACCAACTTTTAACTTGAAATCTTAAGACCAATTCTCCCATCCCACTTAAATAGTCTTACACGAATTCTCATGTATGTGAATATAAATAGGTAATTTTCGAATATATAGAAACCCAAAGGTGTTAAATAAAACCAAGTAAATTAAATCCTTAGTAAGTATGTTAAAAAGCAAAGAAATCCATTTGAAAATTAATTACATGAAACACAAATTGTTAAAAGGAATGAATACCTGAGTATTTTTGTGAGAATACATTTGTAAC
>NW_890850.1:0-577 GCF_000209065.1 Trypanosoma cruzi | reverse complement strand
CCCCGCCGCGTGTGACTGCGTTGAGTTGGGCTCCGTGTCCCATTGATGGCGGGATGGCAGGAAATTTTTGTGCCGCGTGATGGATGGATGAGGGTTCGCCTGCTCCGTGTGCGTTGTGTGGTGGCCGCGGGGTTTTGTCCATTTCCCTGGGGCTGCGGGAATGAGCTGGGGGTGATGGTGGTGGATGTCTTCTCCTCCTGCATGGTGGGTGGCTGCTGGCGTTGTGTGCCTTTCTTGCGTGGATGCCGTCTCGTGGTGTGTGAACTGTGCGGCTGGGCCTGCTGCCCTCTCCTCATGTTGTCTGCGCTCTCGCGCTGCATCCGCTGTGCCCCGTCCCTCTCCCTCTTGTTGCATTCTTTTTCTTTATCCCAAAGTGAATCTCCGCGACTCCACGGTGTCTGTGTCCCGCAACCAATTCATTTCTAGCACGGAAACGTCGACAATGCTGCTGATACCTAAAAGTTCCCGCGATATCACAAACGGAGCGATTGTGGCCGCGTGCAACACTGTGAACGGCGAGGAGGAGGCGAACTACGCCATTCCGTCCGTGTACAATGCCACTATCCTGAGCTGCAGC
>NW_890849.1:0-577 GCF_000209065.1 Trypanosoma cruzi | reverse complement strand
TTTTCTTCTTTTCGTTTTGGTGGTGGTTGGCCGGGTTTTTTCACTTTGCCTCGTTCATCTTCCGCCCCCCCCCCCCACGTCCACGCATTTTCCCTACCCGCTGCTTGGGCCACCTGTTGAATGTGCCGTGAGGGGAGGGGGGAAGGGAGGGAAAGAGAGGGAAAGTGTGTGTTTTGCCTGTTTGTTGAGCAGCCGCCATTTATTTATGTGTTGTTGATCGGTTGTTGTTGTTTTTTTGTTTTTTTTTTTTTTTTTTTCTCCTCTACCCACCCACACCCTATTATTTTATTTTATTTTATTTTATTAGACGCTTTAGAGATTTGTGTGTGTTTTATCATCAATTGACGTTTTTTTGTATTTGTACTGCCGTCACCAGACTTTTTTCTCCCTCCCTCTCCCTTTCCCTTTCTTTTTCTTTTTCTTTTTTCCTCCTTTTGGATTTTCCTTTTCTTTCCTTCCCTCTTCATTGTTGTTGTTGCGTTGGGTGAGTGTTGTTAATCCAATCCACTACGGTAAATGAATGCGTGCCTGTCTGTGTAGGCATTCGTGTAATATTTATTTACATGTGTGTGCATAC
>NW_890848.1:0-577 GCF_000209065.1 Trypanosoma cruzi | reverse complement strand
AATTTTTGTTTCCAATTGTGAATGGTGGGAGTCAGAGACACTCTCTGTCAATATCTGTTTGCGTGTTCACACACTGGACACCAAACAACCCTGAATTATCCGCTGCTTGGAGAAATTTCGCGAGCTCTTGCCCACAAGGGTGCTGCACTCGGCTGATCGTTTTCGAGCGGCCGCTGCATCACACGTTGTGGTCTAAATTTTTGTTTCCGATTATGAATGGTGGGAGTCAGAGGCACTCTCTGTCAATATCTGTTTGCGTGTTCACACACTGGACACCAAACAACCCTGAACTATCCGCTGCTTGGAGGAATTTCGCGAGCTCTTGCCCACAAGGGTGCTGCACTCGGCTGATCGTTTTCGAGCGGCCGCTGCATCACACGTTGTGGTCTAAATTTTTGTTTCCGATTATGAATGGTGGGAGTCAGAGGCACTCTCTTTCAATATCTGTTTGCGTGTTCACACACTGGACACCAAACAACCCTGAACTATCCGCTGCTTGGAGGAATTTCGCGAGCTCGGGCCCACAAGGGGGCTGCACTCGGCTGATCGTTTTCGAGCGGCTGCTGCATCACACGTT
>NW_890847.1:0-577 GCF_000209065.1 Trypanosoma cruzi | reverse complement strand
TCAGCGTGGTGCCAGGGTCAATTGCTCCGTATTGTCGGGGGAAGCCAGGAGCCAGCAATGTTTCCCTCATGGGGTCGTCGTTGTTGGCGCGGGGCTGACGGCATCACAACCAGCGCCCGGACCAGTTGCGTCTTGCTGGGGCACGGCACAGCACCACGAGGTCTGGGGGCACCCCTTACAGGGCACGTGCTGCCAAATCAATAAGCCATTACAACAATTCCTTGCGGGACAGACTGTGGGTCCCCAAAAAAAAAAAAACCAAAAAAAAAAAACAGCGAAGGGAAAGGAGGAAAGAAAAGATGGGAATGCCACACACTCGGGCGCACGGACGGGCAGCGATCCGGGACCAAAAGAGGCGGCATGTCAAGCAGGAAAATGGTAAGAGGACAAAAATGGCCCCCCCCACATCATAAGGAATAAAATAAAACCAAAAAAAAAAAAAAAAAGATGTTAAACCAAAAGAGATTCGACGTTTTTTTTTCTTTTACTTCTTACCACGATTGCTCAACGGACCAGTAAAGCCCATCCCCCACACCCAAAAAAAACAAAAAACACAAAAAAGCCGCAGTGTTAGACA
>NW_890846.1:0-577 GCF_000209065.1 Trypanosoma cruzi | reverse complement strand
CTCCAGAACGCGCAAAAGATCTTCACTCAAACGTCCCTGTGCCACATGTTGTGGCTCATCCTTCACGCCCGGGGCACCGCGCCAGCCCACCAGCATCTGGGAACTCGCGCCAAAATCTCCCTCAAACTCCAGCTCACCAGAATCCAGCATCGAGGATGTCACGTTCACGTGCACGCGCGCACCACTCCCCCTGATCGACAGGCCCATGAGGACGCATTGCAGCAGCGTGATGTTGACTGTCTGTTCAGGCGCGTTAAAGTACGACAGGTCCAGCAGAATCGCGGCGGTGAAGGTCACGTTGACGAAGCACAGACCACGCACACCGGGATCAGGATAGTCCACGGAGTTGATGATGCCACCGTAAACGCAGCGGACCTCCGTGTCCTTCGCATCGGGGAGCGGGAGCGGCCCAAGGCCGTCCGGAACCGCAGCTGGCAGACACGTGTCACCGTAGCCGCCAGCAGCGCACACACACTCACAGCCGCGGATGCTGCTCGTCCTCGCAGCAAAGCACACGGCGCCCACGGTACACGTGCCACAGTCCAGTGCCGTCACGGGTGTCCTAATATAGAGGTCT
>NW_890845.1:0-576 GCF_000209065.1 Trypanosoma cruzi | reverse complement strand
ACGACATGTTTAGGGTGCCCCGCCGCAGCGTGGTTACTACGATAAGTTCGTCATATATCTCTCGTACGGGGCCGCAGCCGCAGCGTGGTTACTACGATTCGTCGTGTTGTATCCAACGTCCGGGGCAGCCGCTGCAACTTGGATAATTCGACACGTCGTCCTGTATCTAACGTCCGGGGCAGCCGCTGCAAACTTGGATAATTCGACACGTCGTGTTGTATCCAACGTCCGGGGCCACCGCCCTACCATTTTTTATTTCTTGCAGCGGCCAACCCCGGCAGTAAGGACAAAAAAAAGAATCGCGTTTTCTTTAATGTTTTTCCTGTTTGGGGGCGGGGATCTTTGTTTTCTATGATTGTCTCTTTTTTTTTGTCTGTTCCAGGTTGGTTTTTAGGAGGCTTGATGTGCCTGCTGGGTGATCGCCGGCTTTTTTATTGGTGATTGCGTATTTTTGGCTTACCGGTGTGCCGCTCAGCGCCATTTTGTTTTACTTCTTTTCTGCTTATTGGGGCGTGTTGTATTCGTCACGCGTCAGCACACACCGAGCAACATGTCAAAAAAAAACAAAATGCAGCT
>NW_890844.1:0-576 GCF_000209065.1 Trypanosoma cruzi | reverse complement strand
TCACCCCACGAAGCACACACAATAATGTGCCCATTGTATATATGCATGCACACCCATGCAGGCCCGTTGGTGCTCTCTTTTGCACGACACGCACCGCTGCCGTCCTGCCTGGCTGCATGGGCGGAGCACCGTAACTGTTTCTGTTTTGTTTTCATTGCATTGAGTGGGCGACCTCTCTCTCTCTCCCTGTGTGTGTGTTTTGCTTTACGGGAGCAATGAGAGTGTGTGTGCGCTGGTAGTCCCACGCTTCGGCTTTTTGTTTTGTTTTTCTTTTTGATTTTGTGGTTGAGTGCACCCATTCCGCGGCTGCGTGTGTGTGTGTGTGATGATATGAGTAATTTGCGTGTGTGCTTATCTGCCTCTCTCTGCCGTTGCTTTCTTCAGACTCTCTTGTGGCGCACAGCTGCTCTGCAAGTATAGGCGCTGACAAACACACACACACATGCACACACATGCCGTGCTTAAACGCTGAGATGCACGCACGCACAGGATTGTGGCTGCCGAGGCCCTCGCGAGGGGGAAAAAACCTGCATTTTTTTTTTTTGACATGTGCTCGGTGTGTGCTGACGCGTGACG
>NW_890843.1:0-576 GCF_000209065.1 Trypanosoma cruzi | reverse complement strand
CAAAGCATTTGACTGTGTCAGATTGGTCAGCTTCTGTGTCGCCGCTTAGTGATCATTACATGCTAACATTTACGCTGCATCAGGCATTTAAGGATACCATACCTTCGGCACCCCCTTCGGCACTTAAGACATTCTACAGTTGGGGGAAGTGTAAATGGGATTTATTCATCAAGGACTTCGACGCACAACTTCCGGCATATGACTATAAAAAGCAGTCCACCGGCATTAAAGCTTTCACGAGAGCGCTTATTACTTCGTATCGACGACATTGCCCCCGCGGCATGCACAAGGATGTTCCCAGGCTTTGGGACGACACTCTCATGGAGGCAGAGCGGATTGCTACCGACAGCAAGGCCCGCTATCTACAGTTACCGACGCCCGACCGTGAGGCAGAAATGCAACGGACAAGGAGTCAATTCTTCCTCCTACTCCGAGAGCGCTTGCGCAACACGTATCTACGCCGCATCAGCAAGTTAAATCCAGGCGAGCCACTCGCATGGAAATACATTTCCGGACGAAAAAAGGCATCACTTCCTTCTCCCACATCGATGTTATTAGGAGATGGTCAACACACTT
>NW_890842.1:0-576 GCF_000209065.1 Trypanosoma cruzi | reverse complement strand
CCGTAAAGCAAAACACACACACAGGGAGAGAGAGAGAGGTCGCTCACTCAATGCAATGAAAACAAAACAGAAACAGTTACGGTGCTCCGCTCATGCAGCCAGGCAGGACGGCAGCGGTGCGTGTCGTGCAAAAGAGAGCACCAACGGGCCTGCATGGGTGTGCATGCATATATACAATGGGCACATTATTGTGTGTGCTTCGTGGGGTGAGGCGACGACGAGAGTCCATGCAAGGGGACACACACACAGAGAGAGAAGGAAGTGTGTGTATGCGGGCGGTGCATGGCTCTCTCACACTCACTCTCACGCGGCCACCACCGCAGCCGCAGCCGCACAAACCACGAAACAGATGGAATCAGTGCGATTGCAGAACTCGCACACCGTCCTGCAAACCAGAAGTTTAAAAAGCAATATGAAACAAGAATTCAAAAAAAAAAAAAAATGGAAAAAACTTAGGCTTCTGCGGGAATCGAACCCGCGTCCCCGGATGACATTGTGAGCGTGTTTGCCACTGAGCTAAAAAAATGCGGTCGCGCGACTCCTTTTCACGTAAAGTATTAATGTCGATCTTCGAAC
>NW_890841.1:0-576 GCF_000209065.1 Trypanosoma cruzi | reverse complement strand
TCGAAAAAGATCCGCGACTGCAGCACCCTTGGTGGGCAAGATCTCGCGAAACTCCTCCAAGCAGCGTATAGTTCAGGGTTGTTTGGCGTCCAGTGTGTGAACACGCAAACATACATTGAAAGAGAGTGCCTCTGACCACCACCATTCATAATTCGAAACAAAAATTTAGACCACAACGTGTGGTGCAGCAGCCACTCGAAAACGATCCGCCGACTGCAGCACCCTTGTGGGCAAGATCTCGCGAAACTCCTCCAAGCAGCGGATAGTTCAGGGTTGTTTGGCGTTCAGTGTGTGAACACGCAAACAGACATTGAAAGAGAGTGCCTCTGACCACCACCATTCATAATTCGAAACAAAAATTTAGACCACAACGTGTGGTGCAGCAGCCACTCGAAAACGATCCGCCGACTGCAGCACCCTTGTGGGCAAGATCTCGCGAAACTCCTCCAAGCAGCGGATAGTTCAGGGTTGTTTGGCGTCCAGTGTGTGAACACGCAAACAGACCTTGAAAGAGAGTGGCTCTGACCACCACCATTCATAATTCCAAACCAAAATTTAAACCACAACGTGTGGTGC
>NW_890840.1:0-576 GCF_000209065.1 Trypanosoma cruzi | reverse complement strand
CACATGTCAAAAAAACAAAACGCAGGCTTCTTCGCCCCTCGCGAGGGCCTCCGCAGCCACAATCCTGGTGCGTGCGTGCATTCTCAGCGTTTTAAACACGGCATGTGTGTGCATGTGCTTGTGTGTTTGGCAGCGCCTATAATTGCAGAGCAGCTGTGCGCCACAAGAGAGTCAGAAGAAAGCAACGGCAGAGAGAGGCAGATAGCACACACGCACAAATTACTCATATCATCACACACAAACACACACACGCAGCCCGCGGAATGGGTGCTCTCAACCACAAAACAATGAAAAACAAAACAAAAAGCCGAAGCGTGGGACGACCAGCGCACACACTCTCATTGCTCCCGTAAAGCAAAACACACACACAGGGAGAGAGAGAGAGGTTGCCACTCAATGCAATAAAAACAAAACAGAAACAGTTACGGTGCTCCGCCCATGCAGTCAGGCAGGACGGCAGCGGTGCGTGTCGTGCAAAAGAGAGCACCAACGGGCCTGCATGGGTGTGCATGCAATATATACAATGGGCACATTATGTGTGTGCTTCGTGGGATGAGGTGAGGGCGAGAGTCCATG
>NW_890839.1:0-576 GCF_000209065.1 Trypanosoma cruzi | reverse complement strand
CTCTCGCCCTCACTTCACCCCACGAGACACACACAATAATGTGCCCATGGTATATATGCATGCACACCCATGCAGGCCCGTTGGTGCTCTCTTTTGCACGACACGCACCGCTGCCGTCCTGCCTGGCTGCATGGACGGAGCACCGTAACTGTTTCTGTTTTGTTTTTATTGCATTGAGTGGGCGACCTCTCTCTCTCTCCCTCTGTGTGTGTGTTTTGCTTTACGGGAGTAATGAGAGTGTGTGTGCGCTGGTCGTCCCACGCTTCGGCTTTTTGTTTTGTTTTCCTTTTTGATTTTGTGGTTGAGTGCACCCATTCCGCGGCTGCGTGTGTGTGTGTGTGTGTGTGCGATGATATGAGTAATTTGCGTGTGTGCTATCTGCCTCTCTCTGCCGTTGCTTTCTTCAGACTCTCTTGTGGCGCACAGCTGCTCCGCAAGTATAGGCGCTGCCAAACACACAAGCACATGCACACACACATGCCGTGTTTAAAACGCTGAGAATGCACGCACGCACAGGATTGTGGCTGCGGAGGCCCTCGCGAGGGGGGAAAAGCCTGCATTTGTTTTTTTTGACAT
>NW_890838.1:0-576 GCF_000209065.1 Trypanosoma cruzi | reverse complement strand
TTGGTGTCCAGTGCATGAACACGCAAACAGATAGTGACAGAGAGTGTCTCTGACTCTCACCATTCATAATCGGAAACAAAAATTTGGACCACAACGTGTGATGCAGCAACCGCTCGAAAACGATCAGCCGAGTGCAGCACCCGTGTGGGCAAGAGCTCGCGAAATTCCTCCAAGCAGCGGATAATTCAGGGTTGTTTGGTGTTCAGTGCATGAACACGCAAACAGATATTGACAGAGAGTGTCTCTGACTCTCACCATTCATAATCGGAAACAAAAATTTGGACCACAACGTGTGATGCAGCCACCGCTCGAAAACGATCAGCCGAGTGCAGCACCCGTGTGGGCAAGAGCTCGCGAAATTCCTCCAAGCAGCGGATAATTCAGGGTTGTTTGGTGTTCAGTGCATGAACACGCAAACAGATATTGACAGAGAGTGTCTCTGACTCTCACCATTCATAATCGGAAACAAAAATTTGGACCACAACGTGTGATGCAGCCACCGCTCGAAAACGATCAGCCGAGTGCAGCACCCTTGTGGGCAAGAGCTCGCGAAATTCCTCCAACAGCGGATAATTC
>NW_890837.1:0-576 GCF_000209065.1 Trypanosoma cruzi | reverse complement strand
CAGACGCCCTCACGGCAATGTTGGGAGACCACATTTCCACCCCTCCACGCCGTTGCCTTCCCGCACTTCTCCCCTGGACGCCCAATTACCCATGGAGGAGGACCGCAGTTTCTGCGCATTCGACGTCACCACGTGGCCCTTGCGCATATGGAATGAGGGCGCCTCCGGAGTCGTTTTCGATTTCCGGTGCGCATACCAATGCTGGCAACAGGAAAACGAGCAGGTTAAACTTGCCTTTGACAATTTGGTCGAGTGGATCGGCGTACTGGAAGGCGGGCAGGATCCCATCGATCGCTTCATGATTTTGGCAGATCCCTACGGAATACATTGCGGATGCAGCTCATGATTGCATCCGATCCCGGTATCCGGCTTTCCAAACGGCGTGCCCGTCTACACACTGCTGTTCACCAGGCGGACGCTTATGCGAGGGCAGCTCAGCCTCTCGTCGATCGGCGAGAAACCCAACGCACTTTGCGATGCCAACAATGTCATACCTATGGACACGATGCGTCTACGCGCAGTGTGCGCCCGAGAGGGAATTACTCACAATACAGGCGCCCATCAAAAAACGGCAGA
>NW_890836.1:0-576 GCF_000209065.1 Trypanosoma cruzi | reverse complement strand
TCTTTTTTTTTGTCTGTTCCAGGTTGGTTTTTAGGAGGCTTGATGTGCCTGCTGGGTGATCGCCGGCTTTTTTATTGGTGATTGCGTATTTTTGGCTTACCGGTGTGCCGCTCAGCGCCATTTTGTTTTACTTCTTTTCTGCTTATTGGGGCGTGTTGTTATTCGTCACGCGTCAGCACACACCGAGCAACATGTCAAAAAAAACAAAATGCAGGCTTTTTCCCCCTCGCGAGGGCCTCGGCAGCCACAATCCTGTGCGTGCGTGCATTCTCAGCGTTTTAAGCACGGCATGTGTGTGTGCATGTGCTTGTGTGTTTGGCAGCGCCTATACTTGCGGAGCAGCTGTGCGCCACAAGAGAGTCTGAAGAAAGCAACGGCAGAGAGAGGCAGATAGCACACACGCAAATTACTCATATCATCGCACACACACACACACACACGCAGCCGCGGAATGGGTGCACTCAACCACAAAATCAAAAAGGAAAACAAAACAAAAAGCCGAAGCGTGGGACGACCAGCGCACACACACTCTCATTACTCCCGTAAAGCAAAACACACACACAGAGGGAGAGAGAG
>NW_890835.1:0-576 GCF_000209065.1 Trypanosoma cruzi | reverse complement strand
GGAACAGACAAAAAAAAAGAGGCAATCATAGAAAACAAAGATCCCCGCCCCCAAACAGGAAAAACATTAAAGAAAACGCGATTCTTTTTTTTGTCCTTACTGCCGGGGTTGGCCGCTGCAAGAAATAAAAAATGGTAGGGCGGTGGCCCCGGACGTTGGATACAACACGACGTGTCGAATTATCCAAGTTTGCAGCGGCTGCCCCGGACGTTAGATACAGGACGACGTGTCGAATTATCCAAGTTGCAGCGGCTGCCCCGGACGTTGGATACAACACGACGAATCGTAGTAACCACGCTGCGGCTGCGGCCCCGTACGAGAGATATATGACGACTTATCGTAGTAACCACGCTGCGGCTGCGGCCCCGTACGAGAGATATATGACGAACTTATCGTAGTAACCACGCTGCGGCGGCGCACCCTAAACATGTCGTTTTCGTTTTCCAGGGGACAACGCAAATGTGCTCGATTGTTCGAAGATCGAAATTAATACTTTACGTGAAAAGGGGTCGCGCGACCGCATTTTTATAGCTCAGTGGCAAACACGCTCACAATTCATCCGGGGACGCGGGTTCG
>NW_890834.1:0-576 GCF_000209065.1 Trypanosoma cruzi | reverse complement strand
CACACTGAACGCCAAACAACCCTGAACTATCCGCTGCTTGGAGGAATTTCGCGAGCTCCTGCCCACAAGGGTGCTGCACTCGGCGGATCGTTTTCGAGTGGCTGCTGCACCACACGTTGTGGTCTAAATTTTTGTTTCGAATTATGAATGGTGGTGGTCAGAGGCACTCTCTTTCAATGTCTGTTTGCGTGTTCACACACTGGACGCCAAACAACCCGGAACTATCCGCTGCTTGGAGGAATTTCGCGAGATCTTGCCCACATGGGTGCTGCACTCGGCAGATCGTTTTCGAGCGGCTGCTGCACCACACGTTGTGGTCTAAATTTTTGTTTCGAATTATGAATGGTGGTGGTCAGAGGCACTCTCTTTCAATGTCTGTTTGCGTGTTCACACACTGGACGCCAAACAACCCTGAACTATCCGCTGCTTGGAGGAATTTCGCGAGATCTTGCCCACAAGGGTGCTGCAGTCGGCGGATCGTTTTCGAGCGGCTGCTGCACCACACGTTGTGGTCTAAATTTTTGTTTCGAATTATGGATGGTGGTGGTCAGAGGCACTCTCTTTCAATGTCTGTTT
>NW_890833.1:0-576 GCF_000209065.1 Trypanosoma cruzi | reverse complement strand
GTGGTGGTCAGAGACACTCTCTTTCAATGTCTGTTTGCGTGTTCACACACTGGACGCCAAACAACCCGGAACTATCCGCTGCTTGGAGGAATGTCGCGAGCTCTTGCCCACAACGGTGCTGCACTCGGCGGATCGTTTTCGAGCGACTGCTGCACCACACGCTGTGGTCTAAATTTTTGTTTCGAATTATGGATGGTGGTGGTCAGAGACACTCTCTTTCAATGTCTGTTTGCGTGTTCACACACTGGACGCCAAACAACCCGGAACTATCCTCTGCTTGGAGGAATTTCGCGAGCTCTTGCCCACAACGGTGCTGCACTCGGATAATCGTTTTCGAGCGGCTGCTGCACCACACGCTGTGGTATAAATTTCTGTTTCGAATTATGGATGGTGGTGGTCAGAGACACTCTCTTTCAATGTCTGTTTGCGTGTTCACACACTGGACGCCAAACAACCCGGAACTATCCCCTGCTTGGAGGAATTTCGCGAGCTCTTGCCCACAAGGGTGCTGCATTCGGCGGATCGTTTTCGAGCGGCCGCTGCACCACACGTTGTGGTCTAAATTTTTGTTTCAAA
>NW_890832.1:0-576 GCF_000209065.1 Trypanosoma cruzi | reverse complement strand
TTCGCTGAAGGCTTTAAACCGAAAAGCAAAAAGACACCAGGACGCACAGCAATCAGTCAGTGAAAGAAACACTTCACAACACCCCACATGGCCACCTCCTCCCAATATACATATATAAGCATACACACACACTGCCCCGAACTTTTTTTTTCAAAGTGCCCCATTTTTTTTGGGAGCATTTTTCCATGAGCAGAAAGCAAAACAAAAAAAAACATCAACGCAACGCCCCTCAAAAAAGTCCTGCATTTCATGTTTTCATCCCCACAAAGGAACAACGCACAAACCTCAAAAAAAAAAAAAAAAAAAAAAAAAAAAAAAAAGAAGAAAGTAGAAGAAGAGAAAAAAAGAAAAAAAAAAACCTCTACGACACGGAATTGCAAACGCACAAAAACTTGGGGGAGCACTGAAGCCGAGCCACGCGACGTGGTAAAAGCGGGAAAGAAAAGGTGCTCCAAAATAATGTTAAAATTCTCGTCTCCAGAAGTCGCACAATCACAGAAGCAAACACGTGCACAAACCCGAATACCCTGAGAAGCTCAGATTCCACACGCAGTTTTTCGTTTTTTCTTTCATATA
>NW_890831.1:0-576 GCF_000209065.1 Trypanosoma cruzi | reverse complement strand
GAGTGGGCAACCTCTCTCTCTCTCCCTGTGTGTGTGTTTTGCTTTACGGGAGCAATGAGAGTGTGTGCGCTGGTCGTCCCACGCTTCGGCTTTTTGTTTTGTTTTTCATTGTTTTGTGGTTGAGAGCACCCATTCCGCGGGCTGCGTGTGTGTGTTTGTGTGTGATGATATGAGTAATTTGTGCGTGTGTGCTATCTGCCTCTCTCTGCCGTTGCTTTCTTCTGACTCTCTTGTGGCGCACAGCTGCTCTGCAATTATAGGCGCTGCCAAACACACAAGCACATGCACACACATGCCGTGTTTAAAACGCTGAGAATGCACGCACGCACAGGATTGTGGCTGCGGAGGCCCTCGCGAGGGGCGAAGAAGCCTGCGTTTTGTTTTTTTGACATGTTGCTCGGTGTGTGCTGACGCGTGACGAATAACAACACGCCCCAATAAGCAGAAAAGAAGTAAAACAAAATGGCATTGAGCGGCACACCGGTAAGCCAAAAATACGCAATCACCAATAAAAAAGCCGGCGATCACCCAGCAGGCACATCAAGCCTCCTAAAACCAACCTGGAATAGACAAAAA
>NW_890830.1:0-575 GCF_000209065.1 Trypanosoma cruzi | reverse complement strand
TGGATTGGCGTGCGAGAGGCGCCGTGACAGCCGTCAAGGACCAGGGCCAATGCGGCTCGTGCTGGGCCTTCTCCGCCATTGGCAACGTTGAGTGCCAGTGGTTTCTCGCCGGCCACCCGCTGACGAACCTGTCGGAGCAGATGCTCGTGTCGTGCGATAAAACGGACTCTGGCTGCGGTGGTGGCCTGATGAACAACGCCTTTGAGTGGATTGTGCAGGAGAATAACGGCGCCGTGTACACGGAGGACAGCTACCCTTATGCGTCGGGCGAGGGGATATCGCCGCCGTGCACGACGTCAGGCCACACGGTGGGTGCCACGATTACCGGTCACGTTGAATTACCGCAGGACGAGGCCCAAATAGCCGCATGGCTTGCAGTCAATGGCCCGGTTGCCGTTGCCGTCGACGCCAGCAGCTGGATGACCTACACGGGCGGCGTTATGACGAGCTGCGTCTCCGAGCAGCTGGATCACGGCGTTCTTCTCGTCGGCTACAATGACAGCGCCGCAGTGCCGTACTGGATCATCAAGACTCGTGACCGCGCAGTGGGGCGAGGATGGTACATCCGCATGCAA
>NW_890829.1:0-575 GCF_000209065.1 Trypanosoma cruzi | reverse complement strand
GGCGTCCAAGTGTGTGAACACGCAAACAGACATTGAAAGAGAGTGTCTCTGACCACCACCATTCATAATTCGAAACAAAAATTTAGACCACAACGTGTGGTGCAGCAGCCGCTCGAAAACGATCCGGCGAGTGCAGCACCCATGTGGGCAAGATCTCGCGAAATTCCTCCAAGCAGCGGATAGTTCCGGGTTTTTTGGCGTCCAGTGTGTGAACACGCAAACAGACATTGAAAGAGAGTGTCTCTGACCACCACCATTCATAATTCGAAACAAAAATTTAGACCACAGCGTGTGGTGCAGCAGCCACTCGAAAACGATCCGCCGACTGCAGCACCCCTGTGGGCAAGATCTGGCGACATTCCTCCAAGCAGCGGATGGTTCAGGGTTGTTTGGCGTCGAGTGTGTGAACACACAAACAGATAGTGAAAGAGAGTGTCTCTGACCACCACCATTCATAATTCGAAACAAAAATTTAGACCACAGCGTGTGGTGCAGCAGCCACTCGAAAACGATCCGCGCGACTGCAGCACCCCTGTGGGCAAGATTGGCGACATTCCTCCAAGCAGCGGATGTTC
>NW_890828.1:0-575 GCF_000209065.1 Trypanosoma cruzi | reverse complement strand
AGCAAAACACACACACAGGGAAGAGAGAGAGAGGTCGCCCACTCAATGCAATGAAAACAAAACAGAAACAGTTACGGTGCTCCGCCCATGCAGCCAGGCAGGACGGCAGCGGTGCGTGTCGTGCAAAAGAGAGCACCAACGGGCCTGCATGGGTGTGCATGCATATATACAATGGGCACATTATTGTGTGTGCTTCGTGGGGTGAGGCGACGACGAGAGTCCATGCAAGGGGACACACACACAGAGAGAGAAGGAAGTGTGTGTATGCGGGCGGTGCATGGCTCTCTCACACTCACTCTCACGCGGCCACCACCGCAGCCGCAGCCGCACAAACCACGAAACAGATGGAATCAGTGCGATTGCAGAACTCGCACACCGTCCTGCAAACCAGAAGTTTAAAAAGCAATATGAAACAAGAATTCAAAAAAAAAAAAAAATGGAAAAAATTTAGGCTTCTGCGGGAATCGAACCCGCGTCCCCGGATGACATTGTGAGCGTGTTTGCCACTGAGCTAAAAAAATGCGGTCGCGCGACTCCTTTTCACGTAAAGTATTAGTGTCGATCTTCGAACAATC
>NW_890827.1:0-575 GCF_000209065.1 Trypanosoma cruzi | reverse complement strand
GTCTAAATTTTTGTTACGAATTATGGATGGTGGTGGTCAGAGACACTCTCTTTCAATGTCTGTTTGCGTGTTCACACTCCGGACACCAAACAACCCTGAATTATCCGTTGCTTGGAGGAATTTCGAGAGATCTTGCCCACAGTGGTGCTGCAGTCGGCGGATCGTTTTCGAGCGGCTGCTGCACCACATGCTGTGGTCATAAATTTTTGTTGCGAATTATGAATGGTGGTGGTCAGAGACACTCTCTTTCAATGTCTGTTTGCGTGTTCACACACTGGACACCAAACAACCATGAACTATCCGCTGCTTGGAGGAACTTCGCGAGATCTTGCCCACAGTGGTGCTGCAGTCGGCGGATCGTTTTCGAGCGGCTGCTGCACCACACGTTGTGGTCTAAATTTTTGTTGCGAATTATGAATGGTGGTGGTCAGAGACACTCTCTTTCAATGTCTGTTTGCGTGTTCACACACTGGACACCAAACAACCCTGAACTATCCGCTGCTTGGAGGAACTTCGCGAGATCTTGCCCACAGTGGTGCTGCAGTCGGCGGATCGTTTTCGAGCGGCTGCTGCAC
>NW_890826.1:0-575 GCF_000209065.1 Trypanosoma cruzi | reverse complement strand
CCATATATATATAGCCCCGTACCCCCTTGTGCGGGTGCCCCCCCCCCCCCACGTTGCGTGTCCGCCACCTCCTTCGGGCCCCCTCATTTTCGCTTCATGGCTGCTATTGCCTGCATCTTTGTTTTGTTTTGTGTTTTCTCCGTCTCGTTCCGTTTATTCGCCTTTTTTCCGCGTATGCCGCGCTTCTTCCTGTGTTTTCCGGTGTTTTTGCTTTGCTCGCACACTCGGCTGCATTTGCTGTTCCACACTCGCCATGTGCGTCTTTTCCGCCCCCTGACGCCGTCCACGGCGCTATCCCGGGGCCGACATCCCGGACCCTGACCCCTCCCCAGTGTGGCCTGGGAGGGGGGGGGGGGGTTTTTGTACACGGTCCCAAGTGCCGCGAAGGACCCCTCATCAAAATTGAAAACCGTTGTGGAACACAACTCCTTTCAACTAACGCTATTATTGATACAGTTTCTGTACTATATTGGTACGCGAAGCTTCCAACCCGCCTCTGGCGGTTATGTTTGGTCAATTTCTTTTGACCGGGGTCTAACGGACCCCTTTTTTTTTTTTTTTTTTTTTTTTTGTGG
>NW_890825.1:0-575 GCF_000209065.1 Trypanosoma cruzi | reverse complement strand
CGAGCGGCCGCGGCATCACACGTTGTGGTCTAAATTTTGTTTCCGATTGTGAATGGTGGGAGTCAGAGGCACTCTCTGTCACAATCTGTTTGCGTGTTCACACACTGGACACCAAACAACCCTGAATTATCCGCTGCTTGGAGGAATTTCGCGAGCTCTTGCCCACACGGGTGCTGCACTCGGCTGATCGTTTTCGAGCGGCCGCTGCATCACACGTTGTGGTCTAAATTTTTGTTTCCGATTATGAATGGTGGGAGTCAGAGGCACTCTCTGTCAATATCTGTTTGCGTGTTCACACACTGGACACCAAACAACCCTGAACTATCCGCTGCTTGGAGGAATTTCGCGAGCTCTTGCCCACAAGGGTGCTGCACTCGGCTGATCGTTTTCGAGCGGCCGCTGCATCACACGTTGTGGTCTAAATTTTTGTTTCCGATTATGAATGGTGGGAGTCAGAGGCACTCTCTTTCAATATCTGTTTGCGTGTTCACACACTGGACACCAAACAACCCTGAACTATCCGCTGCTTGGAGGAATTTCGCGAGCTCTTGCCCACAAGGGTGCTGCACTCGGCT
>NW_890824.1:0-575 GCF_000209065.1 Trypanosoma cruzi | reverse complement strand
AATTCCTCCAAGCAGCGGATAGTTCAGGGTTGTTTGGTGTCCAGTGTGTGAACACGCAAACAGATATTGACAGAGAGTGTCTCTGACTCCCACCATTCACAATCGGAAACAAAAATTTGGACCACAACGTGTGATGCAGCAGCCGCTCGAAAACGATCAGCTGAGTGCAGCACCCGTGTGGGCAAGAGCTCGCGAAATTCCTCCAAGCAGCGGATAGTTCAGGGTTGTTTGGTGTCCAGTGTGTGAACACGCAAACAGATATTGACAGAGAGTGCCTCTGACTCCCACCATTCACAATCGGAAACAAAAATTTGGACCACAACGTGTGATGCAGCGGCCGCTCGAAAACGATCAGCCGAGTGCAGCACCCTTGTGGGCAAGAGCTCGCGAAATTCCTCCAAGCAGCGGATAATTCGGGGTTGTTTGGTGTCCAGTGTACGAACACGCAAACAGATATTGACAGAGAGTGCCTCTGACTCCCACCATTCCCAATCGGAAACAAAAATTTGGACCACAACGTGTGATGCAGCGACCGCTCGAAAACGATCAGCCGAGTGCAGCACCCTTGTGGGCAA
>NW_890823.1:0-575 GCF_000209065.1 Trypanosoma cruzi | reverse complement strand
GTGCAGCAGTTGTCCCGGGCGAAACCACAATATGGAGGGGCTACAGCGCACCGACGGCAAAGAAAAGCTAAGGATGATGGGAATAGTCTGCGTCACCTCTTGCACTGGGGGCGGGCACAAGGCATGGGCCGCGCCGCCCTCGTGTGCTGTTGATTCCTTGATCACCCCGTCGGAGGGGAGGTACATGATGTTCAGTGCTCCCTGCACAATGCTGCTGCCTCGCATCATGGCGTGCACCTCCTGCTTGGATGGCTTGCAGTACTCCAACTGCACCTCCAACGCATCGTGTGGGTGCAATCGATACTTCGTGACGGTCACAAAAGCGGCATCGCCACTCCGCGTGTGACTCCTAGCAATGCAGTCAACATTTGCCATTTTCACTTCTGTTATTGCCATGTCCCCAGAATGCGGTCGTTTCGCTGCTCTCAAAACCCGTTGTGAACTCTGCTGCTCCTCGCGGGTAACCCATTTCAACGCCGCGATTGCCCGCCGCTTTCGTGCCTCCTCCTCATCATCCACTTCCATGAGTTCTTCCTCGGTGTTCTTTGAAATATGCCGTGCTGACGCCACTATAA
>NW_890822.1:0-575 GCF_000209065.1 Trypanosoma cruzi | reverse complement strand
GGATTATCGAGCCACCGCGCTATCCCCGGGGCGGGTGCGTAGCGGTGGTGTGTGCTTCACGGCCTCCACTGCGGCTCCCACTTCGGGTGCCGGGGCTCTCTTTTACATCTCCGATTGTTGGGCGGACGTGCTTTGCGATGGTGGCTGGCGTGTGAGCCTTCGTATTTATTTGAGAAGACAAGAGGAATAGTAACAATATATATATATATATATATATATATATATCAACAGCGCTGAATAGATATCAATATCGACAACTAAATACCCATCTATATACATATGCAGCCAATAAAATAGCAATTGAATAAACCAAGAAATCAAGCAATCTGTCAATTGTAGGAGAGAGAAGGGATATATCCATATCTATACACATGCATCAATGAATAAGAATAAAGTATCGTTTTTATTCTCATGCCCATATCGATATATATATACATTGATCAAAGCTTATTTTCGTATATATATCTCCAGATAATTTTTTCCATTGTTTTTTCTTATTTGTGGTATTTTGCTTCCGTTATATTATGTATTCTTCTCCCGTGAGTTCATTCTTACTTTTTTAGGGCGCATAGGCA
>NW_890821.1:0-574 GCF_000209065.1 Trypanosoma cruzi | reverse complement strand
CATTTTTTTAGCTCAGTGGCAAACACGGTCACAATGTCATCCGGGGACGCGGGTTCGATTCCCGCAGAAGCCTAAGTTTTTTCCATTTTTTTTTTTTTTTGAATTCTTGTTTCATATTGCTTTTTAAACTTCTGGTTTGCAGGACGGTGTGCGAGTTCTGCAATCGCACTGATTCCATCTGTTTCGTGGTTTGTGCGGCTGCGGCTGCGGTGGTGGCCGCGTGAGAGTGAGTGTGAGAGAGCCATGCACCGCCCGCATACACACACTTCCTTCTCTCTCTGTGTGTGTGTCCCCTTGCATGGACTCTCGTCGTCGCCTCACCCCACGAAGCACACACAATAATGTGCCCATTGTATAATATGCATGCACACCCATGCAGGCCCGTTGGTGCTCTCTTTTGCACGACACGCACCGCTGCCGTCCTGCCTGGCTGCATGGGCGGAGCACCGTAACTGTTTCTGTTTTGTTTTCATTGCATTGAGTGGGCGACCCTTCTCTCTCTCTCCCTGTGTGTGTTGTTTTGCTTTACGGGAGCAATGAGAGTGTGTGTGCGCTGGTAGTCCCACGCTTCGCT
>NW_890820.1:0-574 GCF_000209065.1 Trypanosoma cruzi | reverse complement strand
CACACACTGGACGCCAAACAACCCTGAACTATCCGCTGCTTGGAGGAATGTCGCGAGATCTTGCCCAACAAGGGTGCTGCAGTCGGATAATCGTTTTCGAGCGGCTGCTGCACCACACGCTGTGGTCTAAATTTTTGTTTCGAATTATGAATGGTGGTGGTCAGAGGCACTCTCTTTCAATGTCTGTTTGCGTGTTCACACACTGGACGCCAAACAACCCTGAACTATCCGCTGCTTGGAGGAATGTCGCGAGATCTTGCCCACAAGGGTGCTGCAGTCGGATAATCGTTTTCGAGCGGCTGCTGCACCACACGCTGTGGTCTATATTTTTGTTTCGAATTATGAATGGTGGTGGTCAGAGGCACTCTCTTTCAATGTCCGTTTGCGTGTTCACACACTGGACGCCAAACAACCCTGAACTATCCGCTGCTTGGAGGAATGTCGCGAGATCTTGCCCACAAGGGTGCTGCAGTCGGATAATCGTTTTCGAGCGGCTGCTGCACCACACGCTGTGGTCTAAATTTTTGTTTCGAATTATGAATGGTGGTGGTCAGAGGCACTCTCTTTCAATGTC
>NW_890819.1:0-574 GCF_000209065.1 Trypanosoma cruzi | reverse complement strand
TCACGCGGCCACCACCGCAGCCGCAGCCGCACAAACCACGAAACAGATGGAATCAGTGCGATTGCAGAACTCGCACACCGTCCTGCAAACCAGAAGTTTAAAAAGCAATATGAAACAAGAATTCCAAAAAAAATGGAAAAAACTTAGGCTTCTGCGGGAATCGAACCCGCGTCCCCGGATGACATTGTGAGCGTGTTTGCCACTGAGCTATAGAAATGCGGTCGCGCGACCCCTTTTCACGTAAAGTATTAATTTCGATCTTCGAACAATCGAGCACATTTGCGTTGTCCCCTGGAAAACGAAAACGACATGTTTAGGGTGCGCCGCCGCAGCGTGGTTACTACGATAAGTTCGTCATATATCTCTCGTACGGGGCCGCAGCCGCAGCGTGGTTACTACGATTCGTCGTGTTGTATCCAACGTCCGGGGCAGCCGCTGCAAACTTGGATAATTCGACACGTCGTGTTGTATCCAACGTCCTGGGGCCACCGCCCTACCATTTTTTATTTCTTGCAGCGGCCAACCCCGGCAGTAAGGACAAAAAAAAGATCGCGTTTTCTTAATGTTTTTCCTG
>NW_890818.1:0-574 GCF_000209065.1 Trypanosoma cruzi | reverse complement strand
CGTTTTCGAGCGGCTGCTGCACCGCACGTTGTGGTCTAAATTTTTGTTTCGAATTATGAATGGTGGTGGTCAGAGGCACTCTCTTTCAATGTCTGTTTGCGTGTTCACACACTGGACGCCAAACAACCCTGAACTATCCGCTGCTTGGAGGAGTTTCGCGAGATCTTGCCCACATGGGTGCTGCACTCGGCGGATCGTTTTCGAGCGGCTGCTGCACCGCACGTTGTGGTCTAAATTTTTGTTTCGAATTATGAATGGTGGTGGTCAGAGACACTCTCTTTCAATGTCTGTTTGCGTGTTCACACACTGAACGCCAAACAACCCTGAACTATCCGCTGCTTGGAGGAGTTTCGCGAGATCTTGCCCACATGGGTGCTGCACTCGGCGGATCGTTTTCGAGCGGCTGCTGCACCGCACGTTGTGGTCTAAATTTTTGTTTCGAATTATGAATGGTGGTGGTCAGAGACACTCTCTTTCAATGTCTGTTTGCGTGTTCACACACTGGACGCCAAACAAGCCTGAACTATCCGCTGCTTGGAGGAATGTCGCGAGATCTTGCCCACATGGGTGCTGC
>NW_890817.1:0-574 GCF_000209065.1 Trypanosoma cruzi | reverse complement strand
AACCGGATTTCCTTGCCGGCGAAACGAGCAGCAGAGCGAAACATATCGTGTGTTGCACTTGTGTGTTGTAATTTTTTTTTTTTTTTTTGTTTGATAGATCTTGTTTTCAAAAATTTTTATACAGTAGCGCGTTGTTTATTATTAAAAACGTGTTGCGTCTTATAACCTTGTTTGGTAATTTTTTTATTACGCGTCAAAATGTTTTCTCTTTTACTGTATATAAGTTAATTTTGTGACTTGTCGTTTTTTTTTTTTTTTTCGCTTTACTGGTTGTATTTATGTTGCCTTGTGTTTGGATTTCTTTCTTCCTGAAGCTCGTGGTTCAGTGAAAAAAAAGAAGGAGTATGCACGTAGTAGAGCACCCTGTCGCCTGTTCCCACAGAATGAGAAGGACATGAATGGGAAATGCCGGTTTGCTTCACCGCGCCCAACACCCTCCATAGCTCGGAGAATATTCATCTACCACTCACACGCCAGTAAAGACATTCACTCCAATGGCGTTCTATAATAACTGGGCTCATTGTGAAGTCATGGCGCGGCATTCTTTGGCGTCCCACAACCGCCCGCTCCTCCG
>NW_890816.1:0-574 GCF_000209065.1 Trypanosoma cruzi | reverse complement strand
GATGGAATCAGTGCGATTGCAGAACTCGCACACCGTCCTGCAAACCAGAAGTTTAAAAAGCAATATGAAACAAGAATTCAAAAAAAAAAAAATGGAAAAAACTTAGGCTTCTGCGGGAATCGAACCCGCGTCCCCGGATGACATTGTGAGCGTGTTTGCCACTGAGCTAAACAAATGCGGTCGCGCGACTCCTTTTCACGTAAAGTATTAATGTCGATCTTCGAACAATCGAGCACATTTGCGTTGTCCCCTGGAAAACGAAAAAGACGTGTTTAGGATGCGCAGCCGCAGCGTGGTTACTACTGTAAGTCGTCATATATCTAACGCCCGAGGCCACCGCTGCAGCTTGGATAATTCGACACGTCGTCCCGTATCTAACGTCCGGGGCAGCCGCTGCAACTTGGATAATTCGACACGTCGTGCTGTATCTAGCGTCCGGGGCCACCGCCCTACCATTTTTTATTTCTTGCGGCGGCCAACCCCGGCAGTAAGGACAAAAAAAAGAATCGCGTTTTCTTTAATGTTTTTCCTGTTTGGGGGCGGGGATCTTTGTTTTCTATGATTGCCTCTTTTT
>NW_890815.1:0-574 GCF_000209065.1 Trypanosoma cruzi | reverse complement strand
AGTGTGAGCACGCGCACACACATAGTGAGAGAGTGTCTCTGACCACCACCATTCATAATTCGAAACAAAAATTTAGACCACAGCGTGTGGTGCAGCAGCCACTCGAAAACGATCATCCGACTGCAGCACCCTTGTGGGCAAGATCTCGCGACATTCCTCCAAGCAGCGGATAGTTCAGGGTTGTTTGGCGTCCAGTGTGTGAACACGCAAACAGACATTGAAAGAGAGTGTCTCTGACCACCACCATTCATAATTCGAAACAAAAATTTAGACCACAGCGTGTGGTGCAGCAGCCACTCGAAAACGATCCGCCGACTGCAGCACCCCTGTGGGCAAGATCTCGCGACATTCCTCCAAGCAGCGGATAGTTCAGGGTTGTTTGGCGTCCAGTGTGTGAACACGCAAACAGACATTGAAAGAGAGTGTCTCTGACCACCACCATTCATAATTCGAAACAAAAATTTAGACCACAGCGTGTGGTGCAGCAGCCACTCGAAAACGATCCGCCGACTGCAGCACCCCTGTGGGCAAGATCTCGCGACATTCCTCCAAGCAGCGGATAGTTCAGGGTTGT
>NW_890814.1:0-574 GCF_000209065.1 Trypanosoma cruzi | reverse complement strand
AGGAATAAAAAAAGAAAAAAGGAAAAAGAAAAAGGGATACTTTTTTTTGTTGTTGTTTGTTTAATTTATTTTGGCCCTCCTTTTTTTTTTTTTTTATATATATCTTTTTTTATCTTTTTTTTTATTTTTATAAAGTTTTTAAAATTTGTCCACGATTTTGTTGTATTTTTTCCTTTTTTTAAATAAATAAATATAAATAATATAAATATATATAGATATTAACGTATTAACTTATTTATCAATATGTGAATGTATGTCTGTATGTATGTTTATATATTTCTTTACATGTGTATCGACATACATCGTTCGGCGTAAATATATATTTATTTATATATCTGATTTTTTTTTTTCTCTTTTTTTTTCTCTTTGGCATAAGCTTTAAAAATTTTATTTATTTATTTTTATTTCCCCACCCCTTCATTTCCCATCTTTTTTTTTTCAGCCTTCTTGGTTTTTACGTCGGGGCCGCTTTCTGTTTTTCTCAGTGTTCTTTTTTTTTCTTTTTTTTGTTGTTTTGTTGTATGACGAGCGTTTGAGTTTGGAGGCGTGCGTAGGGCGTATTGTTGCCTTGGAT
>NW_890813.1:0-574 GCF_000209065.1 Trypanosoma cruzi | reverse complement strand
AAACAAAAATTTGGACCACAACGTGTGATGCAGCAGCCGCTCGAAAACGATCAGCCGAGTGCAGCACCCTTGTGGGCAAGAGCTCGCGAAATTCCTCCAAGCAGCGGATAGTTCAGGGTTGTTTGGTGTCCAGTGTGTGAACACGCAAACAGATAGTGACAGAGAGTGCCTCTGACCCCCACCATTCACAATCGGAAACAAAAATTTGGACCACAACGTGTGATGCAGCAGCCGCTCGAAAACGATCAGCCGAGTGCAGCACCCTTGTGGGCAAGAGCTCGCGAAATTCCTCCAAGCAGCGGATAATTCAGGGTTGTTTGGTGTCCAGTGTGTGAACACGCAAACAGATAGTGACAGAGAGTGCCTCTGACTCCCACCATTCACAATCGGAAACAAAAATTTGGACCACAACGTGTGATGCAGCGGCGGCTCGAAAACGATCAGCCGAGTGCAGCACCCTTGTGGGCAAGAGCTCGCGAAATTCCTCCAAGCAGCGGATAATTCAGGGTTGTTTGGTGTCCCAGTGTGTGAACACGCAAACAGATAGTGACAGAGAGTGCCTCTGACTCTTCCA
>NW_890812.1:0-574 GCF_000209065.1 Trypanosoma cruzi | reverse complement strand
TCCAGAGCCACCGGCCACGGGTCCACCTTCCGCAGCCATCACAGCTTCCGCGTGCCCAGCAGTCACCGCGCCATCACCCGCGGGCCGCACACGCACCCCGTCGCAGCAGCCGTCACTCACACGCACGAGCAGCTGCGCATCACTGCAGGAGCCAACAGGACGCAGAGCACACGGCCAGTCATCATCACGAACAGTGGAGTCGCCTAACGCTGCGGAGCCAACCTGCGATAGCACGAGAAAACAAAAGGAGACACAGCCGCTACACCACGCACAGCCACCGCACAGCAACAAATGGCAGCACCCCAGCAGCAGCAGCGCACACACCACAAGACAGATGGAATCAGTACGATTGCAGAGGCGCCAGCTGTGTCGACCACCCGCGCACCGTCACGTCTTCGCGAAATCGACGGCAGCCTCAGCAGCTCTGCGTGGGTGTGTGCCCCGCTGGTGCTTGCCGTATCCGCGCTGGCGTACACCACTCTGGGCTGAAGAGGCGTGTGCGGGCTGTGCGTGCCAGCACCCAACCGCGGGGGTTTGTGCGCGTGTGTTGTGGTTCACTGTATAAAATACGAGA
>NW_890811.1:0-574 GCF_000209065.1 Trypanosoma cruzi | reverse complement strand
CAAAATGGCGCTGAGCGGCACACCGGTAAGCCAAAAATACGCAATCACCAATAAAAAAGCCGGCGATCACCCAGCAGGCACATCAAGCGTCCTCAAAACCAACCTGGAACAGACAAAAAAAAAGAGGCAATCATAGAAAACAAGATCCCCGCCCCCAAACAGGAAAAACATTAAAGAAAACGCGATTCTTTTTTTTGTCCTTACTGCCGGGGTTGGCCGCCGCAAGAAATAAAAAATGGTAGGGCGGTGGCCCCGGACGCTAGATACAGCACGACGTGCGAATTATCCAAGTTGCAGCGGCTGCCCCGGACGTTAGATACGGGACGACGTGTCGAATTATCCAAGTTGCAGCGGCTGCCCCGGACGTTAGATACAGCACGACGTGTCGAATTATCCAAGCTGCAGCGGTGGCCTCGGGCGTTAGATATATGACGACTTACAGTAGTAACCACGCTGCGGCTGCGCATCCTAAACACGTCTTTTTTCGTTTCCAGGGGACAACGCAAATGTGCTCGATTGTTCGAAGATCGACATTAATACTTTACGTGAAAAGGAGTCGCGCGACCGCATTTTT
>NW_890810.1:0-574 GCF_000209065.1 Trypanosoma cruzi | reverse complement strand
ACCCTAACCCTAACCCGCACGCACGCTCAACCATACAAATTGGCCATGGCAGATGGTCGCACCCAACGCTCCGGTAAAACACCCAGCGTTCATGCACATAACGAAAAACATGGTCAACCACACCGCACGACGGCAATAAGTCCATACTGACAAGACGCGGCGCTTCACAGCAGTTGTGGCTCACTGTGTGCATAAACTGCGAGGCGGCCTCAACAAACGCACACATCGCCAGCAATCAACCACCAATGAACGAGGAGAAGAGACACACCGCCACCGCCTCCAGTTCAATCCCACGGCCAACGGGATACGGACAAAGCCCGCAGCCAACAAACACAACGCACACGGAGCGAGCAATCATCCAAAGAACCACACGTGGAAACGGATCCTCATCCAGCTATTACGCGGCGCCTCACTCCATGCGGTCACAAGGAACGCGCTGTTTCCACAATAGAACTTGTCCGTTTTTAATCCCTTGAAGATGCCTCCTTTTAATGATCGGCCCTATAAAATTAAAAAAGAAAATGGAAAATGGAAAATGTAGGAAAACTGCGAAAGCAACGGTTACAATAATTCT
>NW_890809.1:0-574 GCF_000209065.1 Trypanosoma cruzi | reverse complement strand
GTTCAGGGTTGTTTGGCGTCCAGTGTGTGCACACGCAAACATACATTGAAAGAGAGTGCCTCTGACTCCCGCCATTCATAATTCGAAACAAAAACATAGACCACAACGTGTGGTGCAGCAGCCGCTCGAAAACGATCCGCCGACTGCAGCACCCTTGTGGGCAAGAGCTCGCAAAATTCCTCCAAGCAGCCGACAATTCAGGGTTGTTTGGTGTCCAGTGTGTGAACACGCAAACAGATATTGACAGAGACTGCCTCTGACTCCCACCATTCACAATCGGAAACAAAAATTTAGACCACAACGTGTGATGCAGCGACCGCTCGAAAACGATTAGCCGAGTGCAGCACCCGTGTGGGCAAGAGCTCGCGAAATTCCTCCAAGCAGCGGATAGTTCAGGGTTGTTTGGTGTCCAGTGCATGAACACGCAAACAGATATTGACAGAGAGTGTCTCTGACTCCCACCATTCATAATTGGAAACAAAAATTTAGACCACAACGTGTGATGCAGCGACCGCTCGAAAACGATTAGCCGAGTGCAGCACCCTTGTGGGCAACAGCTCGCAAAATTCCTCCA
>NW_890808.1:0-574 GCF_000209065.1 Trypanosoma cruzi | reverse complement strand
ATTTTCGAATATATAGAAACCTAAAGGTGTTAAATAAAACCAAGTAAATTAAATCCTTATTAAGCATATTAAAAAGCAAAGAAATCCATTTGAAAATTACATGAAACATAAATTGTTAAAAGGAATGAATACCTGAGTACTTTTGTGAGAATATATTTGTAACTAGTTTATCCAAACCGTGTTTTTGATAAGAATTAAATAGGTAACGAAACTCGTAAATGTAACCCCACCTATCCATAAACAGCAGAATAAAGCAAATAAAGCAAATAGGAACTAAGTAGAAATTGCTATTCATAAATTTAAAAATGATTTCTTCGAAATTGCTACTTTCATTAACAAACATAAATCCCTAATATCCCTTTGTAAAATTGCAAATAAAATAATAATTAAGTGAAAACTATTAAAGTTTAAAACAAAATGCTTAAATTAATCCAAACTCTATAGGGGACTAATTTACACGAATTATTATGTGCGTAAATATAAATAGGAAATTGAATGCAGAAACCCAAAGGCGTTAAATAAAACTAAGTAAATCTTTATTAGCATATTAAAAAGCAAAGAAATTCGACTCGAA
>NW_890807.1:0-573 GCF_000209065.1 Trypanosoma cruzi | reverse complement strand
AAAACGATCCGCCGACTGCAGCACCCTTGTGGGCAAGATCTCGCGAAATTCCTCCAAGCAGCGGATAGTTCACGCTTGTTTGGCGTCCAGTGTGTGAACACGCAAACAGACATTGAAAGAGAGTGCCTCTGACCACCACCATTCATAATTCGAAACAGAAATTTAGACCACAGCGTGTGGTGCAGCAGCCACTCGAAAACGATCCGCCGACTGCAGCACCCTTGTGGGCAAGATCTCGCGAAACTCCTCCAAGCAGCGGATAGTTCAGGGTTGTTTGGCGTCCAGTGTGTGAACACACAAACAGACATTGAAAGAGAGTGTCTCTGACCACCACCATTCATAATTCAAAACAAAAATTTAGACCACAGCGTGTGGTGCAGCAGCCACTCGAAAACGATCCGCCGACTGCAGCACCCTTGTGGGCAAGATCTCGCGAAATTCCTCCAAGCAGCGGATAGTTCCGGGTTGTTTGGCGTCCAGTGTGTGACACACAAACAGACATTGAAAGAGAGTGTCTCTGACCACCACCATTCATAATTCAAAACAAAAATTTAGACCACAGCGTGTGTGCAG
>NW_890806.1:0-573 GCF_000209065.1 Trypanosoma cruzi | reverse complement strand
CCAAGCAGCGGATAGTTCAGGGTTGTTTGGTGTCCAGTGTATGAACACGCAAACAGATATTGACAGAGAGTGTCTCTGACTCCCACCATTCACAATCGGAAACAAAAATTTGGACCACAACGTGTGATGCAGCAGCCGCTCGAAAACGATCAGCCGAGTGCAGCACCCGTGTGGGCAAGAGCTCGCGAAATTCCTCCAAGCAGCGGATAGTTCAGGGTTGTTTGGTGTCCAGTGTGTGAACACGCAAACAGATATTGACAGAGAGTGTCTCTGACTCCCACCATTCACAATCGGAAACAAAAATTTGGACCACAACGTGTGATGCAGCGGCCGCTCGAAAACGATCAGCCGAGTGCAGCACCCGTGTGGGCAAGAGCTCGCGAAATTCCTCCAAGCAGCGGATAGTTCAGGGTTGTTTTTTGTCCAGTGTGTGAACACGCAAACAGATATTGACAGAGAGTGTCTCTGACTCCCACCATTCATAATCGGAAACAAAAATTTGGACCACAACGTGTGATGCAGCAGCCGCTCGAAAACGATCAGCCGAGTGCAGCACCCGTGTGGGCAAGAGCT
>NW_890805.1:0-573 GCF_000209065.1 Trypanosoma cruzi | reverse complement strand
GAAACCAGCCGTGAAGAAGCTTGCTGCGAAGAAGAGGGCCGCCCCCAAGAAGAAGCTTGCAGCAGCCAAGAAGGCTGTTACAAAGAGTGCCAAGAAGCATGCGGCAAAGAAGGCACCCAAGAAAGCCGTGAAGAAGGCGCCGAAGAAGTAGGGATTTATTTTGGCTCAACCGTGCGTTCTCGCGATCCGTGTCGCTGGCGCACCTGGTAGATAACGATATGAACTTGTCACCGGTGGAGACGACGTCATGCCCGTTTTTCCATTACTAGAACTCTTGTTTCGTTTTTATTTTTGTTTGTTTTTGTTTCTCATCCCCAGTGCTGGGGGCTGCAGCAGCCCTTCTTCCGTGTGTGCATTCGCGACGGTGCTGTGGAAAAGCACTATAGAGAACCTGAAGGGCGTGTTTGTGGTGGTCTGTCCTTTGTGCCCATTCTTCTCACCGTGTTGTTTTGGTGCGATTTCTCGTGCCGCGTGCTGTCCGCTCACTGCTCCTCCTGCCCCTTCCCTGTGTGTTGTCTTTGTGTTTGGTGAAGATCCTGCTGAGAGTGCACGAAAGGAATTTAAGAACGCAAA
>NW_890804.1:0-573 GCF_000209065.1 Trypanosoma cruzi | reverse complement strand
GATCCGCCGACTGCAGCACCCATGTGGGCAAGATCTCGCGAAATTCCTCCAAGCAGCGGATAGTTCAGGGTTGTTTGGCGTCCAGTGTGTGAACACGCAAACAGACATTGAAAGAGAGTGTCTCTGACCACCACCATTCATAATTCGAAACAAAAATTTAGACCACAACGTGCGGTGCAGCAGCCGCTCGAAAACGATCCGCCGACTGCAGCACCCTTGTGGGCAAGATCTCGCGAAATTCCTCCAAGCAGCGGATAGTTCAGGGTTGTTTGGCGTCCAGTGTGTGACACGCAAACAGACATTGAAAGAGAGTGTCTCTGACCACCACCATTCATAATTCGAAACAGAAATTTAGACCACAACGTGTGGTGCAGCAGCCACTCGAAAACGATCCGCCGACTGCAGCACCCTGTGGGCAAGAGCTCGCGAAATTCCTCCAAGCAGCGGATAGTTCCGGGTTGTTTGGTGTCCAGTGTGTGAACACGCAAACATACATTGAAAGAGAGTGCCTCTGACTCCCACCATTCATAATTCAAAACAAAAATTTAGACCACAACGTGTGGTGCAGCAGCC
>NW_890803.1:0-573 GCF_000209065.1 Trypanosoma cruzi | reverse complement strand
AAACGATCAGCCGAGTGCAGCACCCGTGTGGGCAAGAGCTCGCGAAATTCCTCCAAGCAGCGGATAGTTAAGGGTTGTTTGGTGTCCAGTGTGTGAACACGCAAACAGATATTGACAGAGAGTGTCTCTGACTCCCACCATTCACAATCGGAAACAAAAATTTGGACCACAACGTGTGATGCAGCAGCCGCTCGAAAACGATCAGCCGAGTGCAGCACCCGTGTGGGCAAGAGCTCGCGAAATTCCTCCAAGCAGCGGATAGTTCAGGGTTGTTTGGTGTCCAGTGTGTGAACACGCAAACAGATATTGACAGAGAGTGTCTCTGACTCCCACCATTCACAATAGGAAACAAAAATTTGGACCACAACGTGTGATGCAGCAGCCGCTCGAAAACGATCAGCCGAGTGCAGCACCCGTGTGGGCAAGAGCTCGCGAAATTCCTCCAAGCAGCGGATAATTCAGGGTTGTTTGGTGTCCAGTGTATGAACACGCAAACAGATATTGACAGAGAGTGCCTCTGACTCCCACCATTCACAATCGGAAACAAAAATTTGGACCACAACGTGTGATGCA
>NW_890802.1:0-573 GCF_000209065.1 Trypanosoma cruzi | reverse complement strand
GTGTGGGCAAGAGCTCGCGAAATTCCTCCAAGCAGCGGATAGTTCAGGTTTGTTTGGTGTCCAGTGTGTGAACACGCAAACAGATATTGACAGAGAGTGTCTCTGACTCCCACCATTCACAATCGGAAACAAAAATTTGGACCACAACGTGTGATGCAGCAGCCGCTCGAAAACGATCAGCCGAGTGCAGCACCCGTGTGGGCAAGAGCTCGCGAAATTCCTCCAAGCAGCGGATAGTTCAGGGTTGTTTGGTGTCCAGTGTGTGAACACGCAAACAGATATTGACAGAGAGTGCCTCTGACTCCCACCATTCACAATTGGAAACAAAAATTTGGACCACAACGTGTGATGCAGCAGCCGCTCGAAAACGATCAGCCGAGTGCAGCACCCGTGTGGGCAAGAGCTCGCGAAATTCCTCCAAGCAGCGGATAGTTCAGGGTTGTTTGGTGTCCAGTGTGTGAACACGCAAACAGATATTGACAGAGAGTGTCTCTGACTCCCACCATTCACAATCGGAAACAAAAATTTGGACCACAAACGTGTGATGCAGCAGCCGCTCGAAAACGATCAGCC
>NW_890801.1:0-573 GCF_000209065.1 Trypanosoma cruzi | reverse complement strand
TTTGGCGTCCAGTGTGTGAACACACAGACAGATAGTGAAAGAGAGTGCCTCTGACCACCACCATTCATAATTCGAAACAAAAATTTAGACCACAACGTGCGGTGCAGCAGCCATTCGAAAACGATCCGCCGAGTGCAGCACCCTTGTGGGCAAGATCTCGCGAAATTCCTCCAAGCAGCGGATAATTCAGGGTTGTTTGGCGTCCAGTGTGTGAACACGCAAACAGATAGTGAAAGAGAGTGTCTCTGACCACCACCATTCATAATTCGAAACAAAAATTTAGACCACAGCGTGTGGTGCAGCAGCCGCTCGAAAACGATCCGCCGAGTGCAGCACCCTTGTGGGCAAGGTCTCGCGAAATTCCTCCAAGCAGCGGATGGTTCAGGGTTGTTTGGCGTCCAGTGTGTGAACACACAAACAGATAGTGAAAGAGAGTGCCTCTGACCACCACCATTCATAATTCGAAACAAAAATTTAGACCACAACGTGCGGTGCAGCAGCCGCTCGAAAACGATCCGCCGAGTGCAGCACCCTTGTGGGCAAGGTCTCGCGAAATTCCTCCAAGCAGCGGAT
>NW_890800.1:0-573 GCF_000209065.1 Trypanosoma cruzi | reverse complement strand
TGAAAAGGAGTCGCGCGACCGCATTTTTTTAGCTCAGTGGCAAACACGCTCACAATGTCATCCGGGGACGCGGGTTCGATTCCCGCAGAAGCCTAAGTTTTTTCCATTTTTTTTTTTTTTGAATTCTTGTTTCATATTGCTTTTTAAACTTCTGGTTTGCAGGACGGTGTGCGAGTTCTGCAATCGCACTGATTCCATCTGTTTCGTGGTTTGTGCGGCTGCGGCTGCGGTGGTGGCCGCGTGAGAGTGAGTGTGAGAGAGCCATGCACCGCCCGCATACACACACTTCCTTCTCTCTCTGTGTGTGTGTCCCCTTGCATGGACTCTCGTCGTCGCCTCACCCCACGAAGCACACACAATAATGTGCCCATTGTATATATGCATGCACACCCATGCAGGCCCGTTGGTGCTCTCTTTTGCACGACACGCACCGCTGCCGTCCTGCCTGGCTGCATGGGCGGAGCACCGTAACTGTTTCTGTTTCGTTTTCATTGCATTGAGTGGGCGACCTCTCTCTCTCTCCCTGTGTGTGTGTTTTGCTTTACGGGAGCAATGAGAGTGTGTGTGCGCTGG
>NW_890799.1:0-573 GCF_000209065.1 Trypanosoma cruzi | reverse complement strand
TTTTTTTTTGACATGTTGCTCGGTGTGTGCTGACGCGTGACGAATAACAACACGCCCCAATAAGCAGAAAAGAAGTAAAACAAAATGGCGCTGAGCGGCACACCGGTAAGCCAAAAATACGCAATCACCAATAAAAAAGCCGGCGATCATCCAGCAGGCACATCAAGCCTCCTAACAGCCAACCTGGAACAGACAAAAAAAAAGAGACAATCATAGAAAACAAAGATCCCCGCCCCCAAACAGGAAAAACATTAAAGAAAACGCGATTCTTTTTTTTGTCCTTACTGCCGGGGTTGGCCGCTGCAAGAAATAAAAAATGGTAGGGCGGTGGCCCCGGACGTTGGATACAGGACGACGTGTCGAATTATCCAAGTTGCAGCGGCTGCCCCGGACGTTGGATACAACACGACGAATCGTAGTAACCACGCTGCGGCTGCGGCCCCGTACGAGAGATATATGACGACTTATCGTAGTAACCACGCTGCGGCTGCGGCCCCGTACGAGAGATATATGACGACTTACAGTAGTAACCACGCTGCGGCTGCGCATCCTAAACACGTCTTTTTCGTTTTC
>NW_890798.1:0-573 GCF_000209065.1 Trypanosoma cruzi | reverse complement strand
GACGACGTAGGCGGTGCGGAACTCGTTGTCGCGGTGCAGCAGCCAGCTGCCGCCAGCCACGGTCAGCGTGGTTGCCATGAGCATGGCAAAGCCAAGACGGAAAGTGCTGGACACAATCTGCAGCACGCTGCCGCCAGCCACAACAACGTCCCCAAACACACAAGCAGCTTCGTACATGTTAATGCTCGGCGCACTCCAGTCAGCCTCATCGTCACGCACCGCACCTCGTTGTCCTTGTGGTTGGAGCACACTTCCCATCCTCTCAGTCCACGGCCTGGAGCTGCAAGAGGCTGACGAGAGGTTTCACATTTGAGTGGAAGACCACATGTGCGGAAACAACGGCCACCCTCACTCCCTCGCACATCTCCACTCCTTCCATTCACTCACCCGCACACAAACGGCAGCAACAAGAGGGACAAGGCAAATAAAATTACATACCGCAGTCCTTCAGTTCTGTCTTCCACTTTGAAGCATTGTCCACGGCAACCGGTCCAACAGAAAACAAGCGGTTGCTGTCCGTGACCCAAAGGCAGAGCGCAGTGGCCCTTTTCTCCCCGAGGCATGCCCTCTCTG
>NW_890797.1:0-573 GCF_000209065.1 Trypanosoma cruzi | reverse complement strand
CCCACCATTCACAATCGGAAACAGAAATTTAGACCACAACGTGTGATGCAGCGACCGCTCGAAAACGATCAGCCGAGTGCAGCACCCTTGTGGGCAAGAGCTCGCGAAATTCCTCCAAGCAGCGGATAATTCAGGGTTGTTTGGTGTCCAGTGTGTGAACACGCAAACAGATATTGACAGAGAGTGTCTCTGACTCCCACCATTCACAATCGGAAACAAAAATTTGGACCACAACGTGTGATGCAGCAGCCGCTCGAAAACGATCAGCCGAGTGCAGCACCCTTGTGGGCAAGAGCTCGCGAAATTCCTCCAAGCAGCGGATAGTTCAGGGTTGTTTGGTGTCCAGTGTGTGAACACGCAAACAGATATTGACAGAGAGTGCCTCTGACTCCCACCATTCATAATCGGAAACAAAAATTTAGACCACAACGTGTGATGCAGCGGCCGCTCGAAAACGATCAGCCGAGTGCAGCACCCTTGTGGGCAAGAGCTCGCGAAATTCCTCCAAGCAGCGGATAATTCAGGGTTGTTTGGTGTACAGTGTGTGAACACGCAAACAGATAGTGACAGAGA
>NW_890796.1:0-573 GCF_000209065.1 Trypanosoma cruzi | reverse complement strand
AAAGCAGGAAATGCCAATGTTAAAAAGAAAAAAACAAAACAAGAAGGCAGACACACGTCCATAAAAAAAGCGGCGGCCATTGCCGTCGGTGCTCCCCGCACTCGAATCGTCTACGCAATTTTGAGCGCGCCAACGGTGGCTGCAATGGCGGCGGCCGCACCGTTGGAACCAGCCTGCTCAATCTCCTCCGAAGCGCCGTCGTGCACCTGAATATACTTTAGAATTGTACGCTTACTGCTGTCCTCCAACTCACCGCCCAGTATCACCTCGTCCAGCACAAAATAGGCTCGATGGAAGTTGAAGATGAGATCGAGCTCGCAGACATTGCCAAAGTAGCGGTCCAATACCTCCACAAAATGGTGGATGACTTCCAGCACGATCAGCTCGTTGTCGTCTTTATCGATGGAAGCAACAAAATAAAGGGAGGCATAACGACGACAAATGTACTTGCTGCCCCTGTGCTCAACCACATTGGAAAAGCGCGCCGACCGACCCAAAGCAAGTTGACATGCCTCACGCACAAATTTGGCCTTTTCCTTTTTGGGATATGCAACATACCACTTGCCAGGCGCA
>NW_890795.1:0-573 GCF_000209065.1 Trypanosoma cruzi | reverse complement strand
GCGAAACGATCCGCCGAGTGCAGCTCCCTTGTGGGCAGGAGCTCGCGAAATTCCTCCAAGCAGCGGATAGTTCAGGGTTGTTTGGTGTCCAGTGTGTGAACACGCAAACATACATTGAAAGAGAGTGCCTCTGACTCCCGCCATTCATAATTCAAAACAAAAATTTAGACCACAGCGTGTGGTGCAGCAGCCGCTCGAAAACGATCCGCCGAGTGCAGCACCCTTGTGGGCAAGAGCTCGCGAAATTCCTCCAAGCAGCGGATAGTTCCGGGTTGTTTGGTGTCCAGTGTGTGAACACGCAAACATACATTGAAAGAGAGTGCCTCTGACTCCCGCCATTCATAATTCGAAACAAAAATTTAGACCACAGCGTGTGGTGCAGCAGCCACTCGAAAACGATCCGCCGACTGCAGCACCATTGTGGGCAGGAGCTCGCGAAATTCCTCCAAGCAGCGGATAGTTCAGGGTTGTTTGGTGTCCAGTGTGTGCACACGCAAACATACATTGAAAGAGAGTGTCTCTGACTCCCGCCATTCCTAATTCAAAACAAAAATTTAGACCACAACGTGTGGT
>NW_890794.1:0-573 GCF_000209065.1 Trypanosoma cruzi | reverse complement strand
CCGTCCACGGGGCTATCCCGGGGCCGACGTCCCGGACCCTGACCCCTCCCCAGTGTGGCCTGGGAGGGGGGGGGGGGGTTTTTGTACACGGTCCCAAGTGCCGCGAAGGACCCCTCATCAAAATTGAAAACCGTTGTGGAACACAACTCCTTTCAACTAACGCTATTATTGATACAGTTTTTGTACTATATTGGTACGGGAAGCTTCCAACCCGCCTTTGGCGGTTATGTTTGGTCAATTTTTTTTGACCGGGGTTTACGGACCCCTTTTTTTTTTTTTTTTTTTTTTTTTGTGGGTCTGTCCGCCATATATACATATACCCCTATATATATATACCCATATATATATAGCCCCGTACCCCCTCGTGCGGCTGCCCCCCCCCCCCCCACGTTGCGTGTCCGCCACCTCCTTCGGGCCCCCTCATTTTCGCTTCATGGCTGCTATTGCCTGCATCTTTGTTTTGTTTTGTGTTTTCTCTCTCTCGTTCCGTTTATTCGCCTTTTTTCCGCATATGCCGCGCTTCTTCCTGTGTTTTCCGGTGTTTTTGCCTTGCTCGCACACTCGGCTGCATTG
>NW_890793.1:0-572 GCF_000209065.1 Trypanosoma cruzi | reverse complement strand
GTGAACACGCAAACAGATATTAACAGAGAGTGCCTCTGACCCCCATCATTCATAATTGGAAACAAAAATTTAGACCACGACGTGTGATGCAGCAGCCGCTCGAAAACGATCAGCCGAGTGCAGCACCCGTGTGGGCAAGAGCTCGCGAAATTCCCCCAAGCAGCGGATAATTCAGGGTTGTTTGGCGTCCAGTGTGTGAACACGCACACAGATATTGACAGAGAGTACCTCTGACCCCCACCATTCATAATTGGAAACAAAAATTTAGACCACGACGTGTGATGCAGCAGCCGCTCGAAAACGATCAGCCGAGTGCAGCACCCGTGTGGGCAAGAGCTCGCGAAATTCCCCCAAGCAGCGGATAATTCAGGGTTGTTTGGCGTCCAGTGTGTGAACACGCAAACAGATATTGACAGAGAGTGCCTCTGACCCCCATCATTCATAATCGGAAACAAAAATTTGGACCACAACGTGTGATGCAGCAGCCGCTCGAAAACGATCAGCCGAGTGCAGCACCCGTGTGGGCAAGAGCTCGCGAAAATTCCTCCAAGCAGCGGATACTTCAGGGTTGT
>NW_890792.1:0-572 GCF_000209065.1 Trypanosoma cruzi | reverse complement strand
TGTGGGCAAGAGCTCGCGAAATTCCTCCAAGCAGCGGATAATTCAGGCTTGTTTGGTGTCCAGTGCACGAACACGCAAACAGATAGTGACAGAGAGTGTCTCTGACTCCCACCATTCATAATTGGAAACAAAAATTTGGACCACAACGTGTGATGCAGCAGCCGCTCGAAAACGATCAGCCGAGTGCAGCACCCTCGTGGGCAAGAGCTCGCGAAATTCCTCCAAGCAGCGGATAATTCAGGGTTGTTTGGTGTCCAGTGCACGAACACGCAAACAGATAGTGACAGAGAGTGTCTCTGACTCCCACCATTCATAATTGGAAACAAAAATTTGGACCACAACGTGTGATGCAGCAGCCGCTCGAAAACGATCAGCCGAGTGCAGCACCCTCGTGGGCAAGAGCTCGCGAAATTCCTCCAAGCAGCGGATAGTTCAGGGTTGTTTGGTGTCCAGTGCACGAACACGCAAACAGATAGTGACAGAGTGTGTCTCTGACTCCCACCATTCATAATTGGAAACAAAAATTTGGGCCACAACGTGTGATGCAGCGACCGCTCGAAAACGATCAGCCG
>NW_890791.1:0-572 GCF_000209065.1 Trypanosoma cruzi | reverse complement strand
AAGCAGCGGATAGTTCAGGCTTGTTTGGCGTTCAGTGTGTGAACACGCAAACAGACATTGAAAGAGAGTGCCTCTGACCACCACCATTCATAATTCGAAACAAAAATTTAGACCACAACGTGTGGTGCAGCAGCCGCTCGAAAACGATCCGCCGAGTGCAGCACCCATGTGGGCAAGATCTCGCGAAACTCCTCCAAGCAGCGGATAGTTCAGGGTTGTTTGGCGTTCAGTGTGTGAACACGCAAACAGACATTGAAAGAGAGTGCCTCTGACCACCACCATTCATAATTCGAAACAAAAATTTAGACCACAACGTGTGGTGCAGCAGCCGCTCGAAAACGATCCGCCGAGTGCAGCACCCATGTGGGCAAGATCTCGCGAAACTCCTCCAAGCAGCGGATAGTTCAGGGTTGTTTGGCGTTCAGTGTGTGACACGCAAACAGACATTGAAAGAGAGTGTCTCTGACCACCACCATTCATAATTCGAAACAAAAATTTAGACCACAGCGTGTGGTGCAGCAGCCGCTCGAAAACGACCGCCGACTGCAGCACCCTTGTGGGCAAGATCTCGC
>NW_890790.1:0-572 GCF_000209065.1 Trypanosoma cruzi | reverse complement strand
GAAACAAAAATTTAGACCACGACGTGTGATGCAGCAGCCGCTCGAAAACGATCAGCCGAGTGCAGCACCCGTGTGGGCAAGAGCTCGCGAAATTCCTCCAAGCAGCGGATAATTCAGGGTTGTTTGGTGTCCAGTGTGTGAACACGCAAACAGATATTGACAGAGAGTGCCTCTGACCCCCATCATTCATAATTGGAAACAAAAATTTAGACCACGACGTGTGATGCAGCAGCCGCTCGAAAACGATCAGCCGAGTGCAGCACCCGTGTGGGCAAGAGCTCGCGAAATTCCCCCAAGCAGCGGATAATTCAGGGTTGTTTGGTGTCCAGTGTGTGAACACGCAAACAGATATTGACAGAGAGTGCCTCTGACCCCCATCATTCATAATTGGAAACAAAACTTTAGACCACGACGTGTGATGCAGCAGCCGCTCGAAAACGATCAGCCGAGTGCAGCACCCGTGTGGGCAAGAGCTCGCGAAATTCCTCCAAGCAGCGGATAATTCAGGGTTGTTTGGTGTCCAGTGTGTGAACACGCAAACAGATATTGACAGAGAGTGCCTCTGACCCCCA
>NW_890789.1:0-572 GCF_000209065.1 Trypanosoma cruzi | reverse complement strand
AAAAGACATGTTGACTGTCACGGAGGACAAAATTCCCGTTCCCCTTATTCCCGATACAGAGTTATGTGATGTTCGGATCGGGGCGACGGATCCAGCGCTTTTTTTTTGCATCAACTTGGACTCGCCATGTCAGGTGAAGATTGAGTTTCAGGAGTTTAACACTGCCGCGCGGTGTGTGCTGCTACTCAGTTCCACAGATCCTCGGCCAAGCATCCATACCGCCGTCTGGAAGTGCCTTTCCCCCGAGCAAAAAAAGACAGTTACACTATTGCCTGCTGATCCCTCTTACCGTGTGGGACTGTTGTACCTTGCAGTACGCTATGTAGAAAAGAGCGGAAATACTTTTGTTCGTCTCAACTTGACACTGCAGGAACAGTATGAGGCGGAGTGGTATTCGCAGTCGAATGGTGCCTTGTACTACGGCATGTGGTCCGGCTTCTGTTATCATGGACGTGGCCGATGCATTTACGGCGTGGAGCCGGAACTGATGGAGAAGGGGACTCTCAAGTGGACCGGAAGGAGTTTGAGGCAGCAGAGTAATTCCTTGTCTGTGGCAATTTGACTCCACACCA
>NW_890788.1:0-572 GCF_000209065.1 Trypanosoma cruzi | reverse complement strand
TAAAGCAAAACACACACACAGAGGGAGAGAGAGAGAGGTCGCCCACTCAATGCAATAAAAACAAAACAGAAACAGTTACGGTGCTCCGCCCATGCAGCCAGGCAGGACGGCAGCGGTGCGTGTCGTGCAAAAGAGAGCACCAACGGGCATGCATGGGTGTGCATGCATATATACAATGGGCACATTATTGTGTGTGCCTCGTGGGGTGAGGTGAGGGCGAGAGTCCATGCAAGGGGACACACACACACAGAGAGAGAAGGAAGAGTGTGTGTGCGGGCGGTGCATGGCTCTCTCACACTCACTCTCACGCGGCCACCACCGCAGCCGCAGCCGCACAAACCACGAAACAGATGGAATCAGTGCGATTGCAGAACTCGCACACCGTCCTGCAAACCAGAAGTTTAAAAAGCAATATGAAACAAGAATTCAAAAAAAAATGGAAAAAACTTAGGCTTCTGCGGGAATCGAACCCGCGTCCCCGGATGACATTGTGAGCGTGTTTGCCACTGAGCTATAGAAATGCGTCGCGCGACCCCTTTTCACGTAAAGTATTAATTTGGATCTTCAAACAA
>NW_890787.1:0-572 GCF_000209065.1 Trypanosoma cruzi | reverse complement strand
GCAGCACCATTGTGGGCAGGAGCTCGCGAAATTCCTCCAAGCAGCGGATAGTTCCGGGTTGTTTGGCGTCCAGTGTGTGCACACGCAAACATACATTGAAAGAGAGTGCCTCTGACTCCCGCCATTCATAATTCGAAACAAAAATTTAGACAACAACGTGTGGTGCAGCAGCCGCTCGAAAACGATCCGCCGAGTGCAGCACCATTGTGGGCAGGAGCTCGCGAAATTCCTCCAAGCAGCGGATAGTTCCGGGTTGTTTGGCGTCCAGTGTGTGCACACGCAAACATACATTGAAAGAGAGTGCCTCTGACTCCCGCCATTCATAATTCAAAACAAAAATTTAGACCACAGCGTGTGGTGCAGCAGCCGCTCGAAAACGATCCGCCGACTGCAGCACCCTTGTGGGCAAGAGCTCGCGAAATTCCTCCAAGAAGCGGATAATTCAGGGTTGTTTGGTGTCCAGTGTGTGCACACGCAAACATACATTGAAAGAGAGTGCCTCTGACTCCCGCCATTCATAATTCAAAACAAAAATTTAGACCACAGTAGTGGTGCAGCAGCCGCTCGAAAAC
>NW_890786.1:0-572 GCF_000209065.1 Trypanosoma cruzi | reverse complement strand
TGTTTGCGTGTTCACACACTGGACGCCAAACAACCCTGAACCATCCGCTGCTTGGAGGAATGTCGCGAGATCTTGCCCACATGGGTGCTGCACTCGCCGGATCGTTTTCGAGCGGCCGCTGCACCGCACGTTGTGGTCTAAATTTTTGTTTCGAATTATGAATGGTGGTGGTCAGAGGCACTCTCTGTCAATGTCTGTTTGCGTGTTCACACACTGGACACCAAACAACCCTGAACCATCCGCTGCTTGGAGGAGTTTCGCGAGATCTTGCCCACATGGGTGCTGCAGTCGGCGGATCGTTTTCGAGTGGATGCTGCACCACACGCTGTGGTCTAAATTTTTGTTTCGAATTATGAATGGTGGTGGTCAGAGGCACTCTCTGTCAATGTCTGTTTGCGTGTTCACACACTGGACGCCAAACAACCCTGAACCATCCGCTGCTTGGAGGAATGTCGCGAGATCTTGCTCACATGGGTGCTGCACTCGGCGGATCGTTTTCGAGCGGCTGCTGCACCGCACGTTGTGGTCTAAATTTTTGTTTCGAATTATGAATGGTGGTGGTCAGAGGCACT
>NW_890785.1:0-572 GCF_000209065.1 Trypanosoma cruzi | reverse complement strand
TGGCGGTTATGTTTGGTCAATTTCTTTTGACCGGGGTTTACGGACCCCTTTTTTTTTTTTTTTTTTTTTTTTTGTGGGTCTGTCCGCCATATCCATATACCCCTATATATATATACCCATATATATATAGCCCCGTACCCCCTCGTGCGGCTGCCCCCCCCCCCCCACGTTGCGTGTCCGCCACCTCCTTCGGGCCCCCTCATTTTCGCTTCATGGCTGCTATTGCCTGCATCTTTGTTTTGTTTTGTGTTTTCTCCGTCTCGTTCCTTTTATTCGCCTTTTTTCCGCGTATGCCGCGCTTCTTCCTGTGTTTTCCGGTGTTTTTGCTTTGCTCGCACACTCGGCTGCATTTGCTGTTCCACACTCGCCATGTGCGTCTTTTCCGCCCCCTGACGCCGTCCACGGCGCTATCCCGGGGCCGACATCCCGGACCCTGACCCCTCCCCAGTGTGGCCTGGGAGGGGGGGGGGGGTTTTTGTACACGGTCCCAAGTGCCGCGAAGGACCCCTCATCAAAATTGAAAACCGTTGTGGAACACAACTCCTTTCAACTAACGCTATTATTGATACAGT
>NW_890784.1:0-572 GCF_000209065.1 Trypanosoma cruzi | reverse complement strand
CACAACATGTGATGCAGCAGCCGCTCGAAAACGATCAGCCGAGTGCAGCACCCGTGTGGGCAAGAGCTCGCGAAATTCCCCCAAGCAGCGGATAATTCAGGGTTGTTTGGTGTCCAGTGTGTGAACACGCAAACAGATAGTGACAGAGAGTGCCTCTGACCCCCATCATTCATAATTGGAAACAAAAATTTAGACCACAACGTGTGATGCAGCAGCCGCTCGAAAACGATCAGCCGAGTGCAGCACCCGTGTGGGCAAGAGCTCGCGAAATTCCTCCAAGCAGCGGATAATTCAGGGTTGTTTGGTGTCCAGTGTGTGAACACGCAAACAGATATTGACAGAGAGTGTCTCTGACCCCCATCATTCATAATTGGAAACAAAAATTTAGACCACAACGTGTGATGCAGCAGCCGCTCGAAAACGATCAGCCGAGTGCAGCACCCGTGTGGGCAAGAGCTCGCGAAATTCCTCCAAGCAGCGGATAATTCAGGGTTGTTTTGGTGTCCAGTGTGTGAACACGCAAACAGATATTGACAGAGAGTGTCTCTGAACCCCATCATTCATAATTTGGA
>NW_890783.1:0-572 GCF_000209065.1 Trypanosoma cruzi | reverse complement strand
CATCCTGCCCCCGTTTCGAACCGGGGAAGAAGGAAGAAAGAAGAAAGGGGAAAAATTTAAAACAAAACAAAAAACCCCCAAACCCCCCCCCCCCCAAAAAAAAAAAAAAAAGGAAAAATAACTCCATGTATATAAAAATCGATTTACACATCCATATATGCATGGATGTATATAATATATAATATATAATATGTAAGTATAAATACAACAAAAATTTATGCGGGGTTTTTCCCCCTCCATTTTTGATGCTTGGGAAATATCGCCATTTCATCCCCCCCCCTCCCGCCCCCCGCGCTTTTGTTTTGTTTTGTTTTTTCTCGCCCATTCCATGAAGTACCCCTCAAAGAAAAAAAGCAAAAGGAAAAAAAAAAAAAAAAAAGAGGATCAAAGTTACTGCCTTCCTTCTCTCCAATGTTGATATCTCCATTCCAATAGAAAAATTTCTTCACGTCATCCCTTCTTTCTTTCAATTTTTTTTTTTTTTTTTTTTTTAAGTATTTCTGGTTTAATATAAGCAAAAAAAAAAAAAAAAGCATAATCAGAGTTTCTTTCTTTTAAAATTTTTTTTTTTT
>NW_890782.1:0-572 GCF_000209065.1 Trypanosoma cruzi | reverse complement strand
AGGAAAAAAGGGCGGACAGACCCACAAAAAAAAAAAAAAAAAAAAAAAAAGGGGTCCGTAAACCCCGGTCAAAAAAAATTGACCAAACATAACCGCCAAAGGCGGGTTGGAAGCTTCGCGTACCAATATAGTACAAAAACTGTATCAATAATAGCGTTAGTTGAAAGGAGTTGTGTTCCACAACGGTTTTCAATTTTGATGAGGGGTCCTTCGCGGCACTTGGGACCGTGTACAAAAACCCCCCCCCCCCCTCCCAGGCCACACTGGGGAGGGGTCAGGGTCCGGGACGTCGGCCCCGGGATAGCGCCGTGGACGGCGTCAGGGGGCGGAAAAAACCCACATGGCGAGTGTGGAACAGCAAATGCAGCCAAGTGTGCGAGCAAGGCAAAAACACCGGAAAACACAGGAAAAAGCGCGGCATACCCGGAAAAAAGGCGAATAAAAGGAACGAGACGGAAAAAAGGTGAAGCACAACAAAAATGCAGGCAATACCACCCATGAAGCGAAAATGAGGGGGCCCGAAGGAGGTGGCGGACACCCAACGTGGGGGGGGGGGGGCACCCCCAAAAGGG
>NW_890781.1:0-571 GCF_000209065.1 Trypanosoma cruzi | reverse complement strand
TCTTGCCCACAATGGTGCTGCACTCGGCGGATCGTTTTCGAGCGGCTGCTGCTACCACACGTTGTGGTCTATGTTTTTGTTTCGAATTATGAATGGCGGGAGTCAGAGGCACTCTCTTTCAATGTATGTTTGCGTGTTCACACACTGGACACCAAACAACCCTGAACTATCCGCTGCTTGGAGGAATTTCGCGAGTTCCTGCCCACAAGGGTGCTGCACTCGGCGGATCGTTTTCGAGCGGCTGATGCACCACACGTTGTGGTCTAAATTTTTGTTTTGAATTATGAATGGTGGGAGTCAGAGGCACTCTCTTTCAATGTATGTTTGCGTGTGCACACACTGGACACCAAACAACCCTGAACTATCCGCTGCTTGGAGGAATTTCGCGAGCTCTTGCCCACAATGGTGCTGCACTCGGCGGATCGTTTTCGAGCGGCTGATGCACCACACGTTGTGGTGTAAATTTTTGTTTTGAATTATGAATGGTGGGAGTCAGAGGCACTCTCTTTCAATGTATGTTTGCGTGTGCACACACTGGACACCAAAAAACCCTGAACTATCCGCTGTTTGG
>NW_890780.1:0-571 GCF_000209065.1 Trypanosoma cruzi | reverse complement strand
CTGACTCCCACCATTCACAATCGGAAACAAAAATTGGGACCACAACGTGTGATGCAGCAGCCGCTCGAAATCGATCAGCCGAGTGCAGCACCCGTGTGGGCAAGAGCTCGCGAAATTCCTCCAAGCAGCGGATAGTTCAGGGTTGTTTGGTGTCCAGTGTGTGAACACGCAAACAGATATTGACAGAGAGTGCCTCTGACTCCCACCATTCACAATCGGAAACAAAAATTTGGACCACAACGTGTGATGCAGCAGCCGCTCGAAAGCGATCAGCCGAGTGCAGCACCCGTGTGGGCAACACCTCGCGAAATTCCTCCAAGCAGCGGATAGTTCAGGGTTGTTTGGTGTCCAGTGTGTGAACACGCAAACAGATATTGACAGAGAGTGCCTCTGACTCCCACCATTCACAATCGGAAACAAAAATTTGGACCACAACGTGTGATGCAGCGGCCGCTCGAAAACGATCAGCCGAGTGCAGCACCCGTGTGGGCAAGAGCTCGCGAAATTCCTCCAAGCAGCGGATAGTTCAGGGTTGTTTGGTGTCCAGTGTGTGAACACGCAAACAGATATG
>NW_890779.1:0-571 GCF_000209065.1 Trypanosoma cruzi | reverse complement strand
TTTGTCTGCAACAACAAGCGGATGGATAACGGCTTTTTGGTTGTGGATGGGAAAACCACCGGCTTGAAACGATGATGGATTGCGTAGCCACGCGACAGGAACAGAGACGACCCTTATGAGGCTGATTTTCCTTCTTTACACATTTCCCATTATTTGCTGCCTGTAATGGCTGAAGCTGCGTTCTGCCTGGACCTAAAGACAACCTTTTTAAAAAAGTCTTTACCGCGGGAGGCATCGGCATATCTTCCGATGCCGCGTGGAGGACGGCACGCTGGTGGGGCTGACACGGCTCCCTATGGAAGGAAACAAGGTCAGCCCAGAAATCCTCCAGATTATTACTTAGGCAATTGCAGGGGTGGCGACGGTGGTTCACTTCCTTTGGGCTGCACCTCCATTGGTGCGTGTCGACGTATGGATCGATGATATACGCATTGCAGGGTCGAAAAGCGATGTGACATTGTGGGAGGCCCAAGTGCTGCGTGATGCGGACGGCTGTCACGCCACGATGGGGGAGGACCGCGAATCGGGCGCTACGCATTACACCTTCCTGTGGGTGCAGTTTGATCACACT
>NW_890778.1:0-571 GCF_000209065.1 Trypanosoma cruzi | reverse complement strand
CCTCCAAGCAGCGGATAGTTCAGGGTTGTTTGGCGTCCAGTGTGTGAACACGCAAACAGACATTGACAGAGAGTGTCTCTGACCACCACCATTCATAATTCGAAACAGAAATGTAGACCACAACGTGTGGTGCAGCAGCCGCTCGAAAACGATCCGCCGAGTGCAGCACCCTTGTGGGCAAGATCTCGCGAAATTCCTCCAAGCAGCGGATAGTTCAGGGTTGTTTGGTGTCCAGTGTGTGAACACGCAAACAGACATTGACAGAGAGTGTCTCTGACCACCACCATTCATAATTCGAAACAAAAATTTAGACCACAGCGTGTGGTGCAGCAGCCGCTCGAAAACGATCCGCCGACTGCAGCACCCCTGTGGGCAAGATCTCGCGAAATTCCTCCAAGCAGCGGATAGTTCAGGGTTGTTTGGTGTCCAGTGTGTGACACGCAAACAGACATTGACAGAGAGTGTCTCTGGCCACCACCATTCATAATTCGAAACAGAAATTTAGACCACAACGTGCGGTGCAGCAGCCGCTCGAAAACGATCCGCCGAGTCACACCCTTTGGGCAAGATC
>NW_890777.1:0-571 GCF_000209065.1 Trypanosoma cruzi | reverse complement strand
GTCTCTTTTTTTTTGTCTGTTCCAGGTTGGTTTTTAGGACGCTTGATGTGCCTGCTGGGTGATCGCCGGCTTTTTTATTGGTGATTGCGTATTTTTGGCTTACCGGTGTGCCGCTCAGCGCCATTTTGTTTTACTTCTTTTCTGCTTATTGGGGCGTGTTGTTATTCGTCACGCGTCAGCACACACCGAGCAACATGTCAAAAAAAAAAATGCAGGTTTTTTCCCCCTCGCGAGGGCCTCGGCAGCCACAATCCTGTGCGTGCGTGCATTCTCAGCGTTTTAAACACGGCATGTGTGTGCATGTGCGTGTGTGTTTGTCAGCGCCTATACTTGCAGAGCAGCTGTGCGCCACAAGAGAGTCTGAAGAAAGCAACGGCAGAGAGAGGCAGATAGCACACACGCAAATTACTCATATCATCACACACACACACACGCAGCCGCGGAATGGGTGCACTCAACCACAAAATCAAAAAGAAAAACAAAACAAAAAGCCGAAAGCGTGGGACTACCAGCGCACACACACTCTCATTGCTCCCGTAAAGCAAAACACACACACAGGGAGAGAGAGAGA
>NW_890776.1:0-571 GCF_000209065.1 Trypanosoma cruzi | reverse complement strand
GATGATCAACAAAACGACCTTTCCATCATCCTTCAAGGCGTGAATAGGCAGCACGTAGCGACTCTTGGCCTCCAACCGCTGACCGAGACTCCACACGTAATGTCAAAATTAGTAATAAAAAGTACCTCACGGGCCTCGTCACAAGATTGCCCCGGACCACCACGGCAGAGTTGTTCAGTACACTCAGCGACAAGGACTGGCTAAAACCTTCAATATTTATCAGCGTACTACCACCGCCGCCCATATGAAACGTGTTGCCCACCACCGCAAACACGGAGTGCCACGACACCCTCAGCGCAGATCCGACAACGTAGATGGCGATTGACGATGCCGTCACGCTCTGAAACACATTGCCGCTCAGCACCACCGCGGAGTCTTTGGCGATCACCAGCCCATTCATCGCAACACACGACGGGCTCATAGCTCCCAAACCCGACCGAGGGATCAGCCTCGTGACCGTGAAGCGGTTCCCGCTGATGGTGATGTTCGTGCGCGGTGGAAACCCACCCTCCGGGCTGAGCAGCGCGTCACTAAATGTGTTGCCGGTGACGACGATGTTCAGCGCCCCCAC
>NW_890775.1:0-571 GCF_000209065.1 Trypanosoma cruzi | reverse complement strand
TGCGTGGGCGGAGTGGCCCGTTGGCGCGCAGGGGGAGAATCGGCTGTACCACTTTGCGAACCACAACTTCACTCTTGTGACGACGGCGGCCGAACTGGAGCTCCACGGCATCACCAACGTGACGACGGTTGCTGCGTGCGGGGAGTGCACGAAGGACGGCGACTGCTTTGCTCCGCTGACGACGGCGGTCAGCGACTGCGAGTGCCATTGCGCTGCTGGAGGGCACGGCGATGTGTGTGTTCCGGCGCCTGTGCCTGCTGGCCCGCCGCCACCGCCACGCACACCGCCGCCGCCTGTGTCGCCCACACCGCCACCGCCGCCGGTTGGTGGGTGCATCAGCGACATGGTGTACCCCGAGGTGGCGCAGGCAGTGGGCGGTGGGCTGTCGTGGCTGTGCTACCGCAACGTGACGTTCAGTGGGGGCGGGATGAGCCTGACGGTGCTGGTTGGGGCGATGACGGGCGACGTAGCGAACGTCACGTTCGATGGCTGCACGTGGAGGAATGGCGCCGTGCTGTTGCTGTTGGGCAACGCGCACGTCGCTGTGGGGTCGCTGAGCATCATCGTCACC
>NW_890774.1:0-571 GCF_000209065.1 Trypanosoma cruzi | reverse complement strand
ACATTGAAAGAGAGTGTCTCTGACCACCACCATTCATAATTCGAAACAAAAATTTAGACCACAGCGTGTGGTGCAGCAGCCACTCGAAAACGATCCGCCGAGTGCAGCACCCTTGTGGGCAGGAGCTCGCGAAATTCCTCCAAGCAGCGGATAGTTCAGGGTTGTTTGGCGTCCAGTGTGTGAACACGCAAACAGACATTGAAAGAGAGTGCCTCTGACCACCACCATTCATAATTCGAAACAAAAATTTAGACCACAGCGTGTGGTGCAGCAGCCGCTCGAAAAAGATCCGCCGAGTGCAGCACCCTTGTGGGCAAGATCTCGCGAAATTCCTCCAAGCAGCGGATAGTTCAGGGTTGTTTGGTGTTCAGTGTGTGAACACGCAAACAGACATTGAAAGAGAGTGCCTCTGACCACCACCATTCATAATTCGAAACAAAAATTTAGACCACAGCGTGTGGTGCAGCAGCCGCTCGAAAACGATCCGCCGAGTGCAGCACCCTTGTGGGCAAGATCTCGCGAAATTCCTCCAAGCAGCGGATAGTTCAAGGTTGTTTGGTGTTCAGTGTGT
>NW_890773.1:0-571 GCF_000209065.1 Trypanosoma cruzi | reverse complement strand
AGCCTCAGCCTTAGGGTTAGGGTTAGGGTTCGGGTTAGGGTTAGGGTTAGGGTTAGGGTTAGGGTTAGGGTTAGGGTTAGGGTTAGGGTTAGGGTTAGGGTTAGGGTTAGGGTTAGGGTTAGGGTTAGGGTTAGGGTTAGGGTTAGGGTTAGGGTTAGGGTTAGGGTTAGGGTTAGGGTTAGGGTTAGGGTTAGGGTTAGGGTTAGGGTTAGGGTTAGGGTTAGGGTTAGGGTTAGGGTTAGGGTTAGGGTTAGGGTTAGGGTTAGGGTTAGGGTTAGGGTTAGGGTTAGGGTTAGGGTTAGGGTTAGGGTTAGGGTTAGGGTTAGGGTTAGGGTTAGGGTTAGGGTTAGGGTTAGGGTTAGGGTTAGGGTTAGGGTTAGGGTTAGGGTTAGGGTTAGGGTTAGGGTTAGGGTTAGGGTTAGGGTTAGGGTTAGGGTTAGGGTTAGGGTTAGGGTTAGGGTTAGGGTTAGGGTTAGGGTTAGGGTTAGGGTTAGGGTTAGGGTTAGGGTTAGGGTTAGGGTTAGGGTTAGGGTTAGGGTTAGGGTTAGGGTTAGGGTTAGGGTTAGGGTTA
>NW_890772.1:0-571 GCF_000209065.1 Trypanosoma cruzi | reverse complement strand
GCGTATGCCGCGCTTTTTCCTGTGTTTTCCGGTGTTTTTGCCTTGCTTGCACACTTGGGTGCATTTGCTGTTCCACACTCGCCATGTGCGTTTTTTCCGCCCCCCGACGCCGTCCACGGCGCTATCCCGGGGCCGACGTCCCGGACCCTGACCCCTCCCCAGTGTGGCCTGGGAGGGGGGGGGGGGGTTTTTGTACACGGTCCCAAGTGCCGCGAAGGACCCCTCATCAAAATTGAAAACCGTTGTGGAACACAACTCCTTTCAACTAACGCTATTATTGATACAGTTTTTGTACTATATTGGTACGCGAAGCTTCCAACCCGCCTTTGGCGGTTATGTTTGGTCAATTTTTTTTGACCGGGGTTTACGGACCCCTTTTTTTTTTTTTTTGTGGGTCTGTCCGCCATATACATATACCCCTATATATATATACCCATATATATATAGCCCCGTACCCCCTCGTGCGGCTGCCCCCCCCCCCCCACGTTGCGTGTCCGCCACCTCCTTCGGGCCCCCTCATTTTCGCTTCATGGCTGCTATTGCCTGCATCTTTGTTTTGTTTTGTGTTTTC
>NW_890771.1:0-571 GCF_000209065.1 Trypanosoma cruzi | reverse complement strand
TCCCCCGCCGTGAGAATTGTCCGAGTGCTCATCCCCTCCTCCTCCTCTTCCTCACAGACACACTCCCTTTTATTTATTCCTTCAGATCTCCGCTGCGATGCCCACAGGCATGAGAAAACACCATCACCGGCGGGAAACGTACACAAACAAACAAACGAAAAAAAAGGAAAAAAAAAAGGACAAATGACCTCAGAAAAAAATAAAATTGGTGACGGCGAGTGAAGAAAATAAAAAAAAAAAAAAACTAAAAAAAGAAAGGAAGGAAGGAAGAATGACAACAAAATCACAACAACGTTACGACATCAATCAGAAGTAAAACATCCGAAAAAAGAAAGGAGAACAAATAAAATAATAATAAACAAGAAAAAAAAGCATTACGCTGCTTACATCGGAGGGATGGGGGAGAAATCCCTATTCGCGTCTCCATCGCGGAGAGGTGCACCCACACACAAAGTGGAGGCGCAGCACCTCTTTTTTTTTTTTTTTTTTTTTTTCGTCGCTCTCGTCCCGTGCTTCCAAACAAACAAACAAAAATATATTCCTCTCGGTGTATATGTGGGGGGGGGGGGGG
>NW_890770.1:0-570 GCF_000209065.1 Trypanosoma cruzi | reverse complement strand
CACTCGGCTGATCGTTTTCGAGCGGCCGCTGCATCACACGTTGTGGTCCAAATTTTTGTTTCCGATTGTGAATGGTGGGAGTCAGAGGCACTCTCTGTCAATATCTGTTTGCGTGTTCACACACTGGACACCAAACAACCCTGAACTATCCGCTGCTTGGAGGAATTTCGCGAGCTCTTGCCCACACGGGTGCTGCAGTCGGCTGATCGTTTTCGAGCGGCCGCTGCATCACACGTTGTGGTCTAAATTTTTGTTTCCGATTGTGAATGGTGGGAGTCAGAGGCAGTCTCTGTCAATATCTGTTTGCGTGTTCACACACTGGACACCAAACAACCCTGAATTATCGGCTGCTTGGAGGAATTTCGCGAGCTCTTGCCCACACGGGTGCTGCACTCGGCTGATCGTTTTCGAGCGGCCGCTGCATCACACGTTGTGGTCTAAATTTTTGTTTCCGATTGTGAATGGTGGGAGTCAGAGACACTCTCTGTCAATATCTGTTTGCGTGTTCACACACTGGACACCAAACAACCCTGAATTGTCCGCTGCTTGGAGATTTCGCGAGCTCTTGCC
>NW_890768.1:0-570 GCF_000209065.1 Trypanosoma cruzi | reverse complement strand
GCACGCACAGGATTGTGGCTGCCGAGGCCCTCGCGAGGGGGAAAAAACCTGCATTTTTTTTTTTTGACATGTTGCTCGGTGTGTGCTGACGCGTGAAGAATAACAACACGCCCCAATAAGCAGAAAAGAAGTAAAACAAAATGGCGCTGAGCGGCACACCGGTAAGCCAAAAATACGCAATCACCAATAAAAAAGCCGGCGATCACCCAGCAGGCACATCAAGCGTCCTCAAAACCAACCTGGAACAGACAAAAAAAAAGAGACAATCATAGAAAACAAAGATCCCCGCCCCCAAACAGGAAAAACATTAAAGAAAACGCGATTCTTTTTTTTGTCCTTACTGCCGGGGTTGGCCGCCGCAAGAAATAAAAAATGGTAAGGCGGTGGCCCCGGACGCTAGATACAGGACGACGTGTCGAATTATCCAAGTTGCAGCGGCTGCCCCGGACGTTAGATACGGGACGACGTGTCGAATTATCCAAGCTGCAGCGGTGGCCTCGGGCGTTAGATATATGACGACTTACAGTAGTAACCACGCTGCGGCTGCGCATCCTAAACACGTCTTTTTCG
>NW_890767.1:0-570 GCF_000209065.1 Trypanosoma cruzi | reverse complement strand
TGTGTGTGTGTGATGATATGAGTAATTTGCGTGTGTGCTATCTGCCTCTCTCTGCCGTTGCTTTCTTCAGACTCTCTTGTGGCGCACAGCTGCTCCGCAAGTATAGGCGCTGCCAAACACACAAACACATGCACACACACATGCCGTGTTTAAAACGCTGAGAATGCACGCACGCACAGGATTGTGGCTGCGGAGGCCCTCGCGAGGGGGGAAAAAGCCTGCATTTTGTTTTTTTTTGACATGTTGCTCGGTGTGTGCTGACGCGTGACGAATAACAACACGCCCCAATAAGCAGAAAAGAAGTAAGACAAAATGGCGCTGAGCGGCACACCGGTAAGCCAAAAATACGCAATCACCAATAAAAAAGCCGGCGATCACCCAGCAGGCACATCAAGCCTCCTAAAAACCAACCTGGAACAGACAAAAAAAAAGAGACAATCATAGAAAACAAAGATCCCCGGCCCCAAACAGGAAAAACATTAAAGAAAACGCGATTCTTTTTTTTGTCCTTACTGCCGGGGTTGGGCGCTGCAAGAAATAAAAAATGGTACGGCGGTGGCCCCGGACGTT
>NW_890766.1:0-570 GCF_000209065.1 Trypanosoma cruzi | reverse complement strand
GAGTCAGAGACACTCTCTGTCAATATCTGTTTGCGTGTTCACACACTGGACACCAAACAACCCTGAACTATCCGCTGCTTGGAGGAATTTCGCGAGCTCTTGCCCACACGGGTGCTGCACTCGGCTGATCGTTTTCGAGCGGCTGCTGCATCACACGTTGTGGTCCAAATTTTTGTTTCCGATTGTGAATGGTGGGAGTCAGAGACACTCTCTGTCACTATCTGTTTGCGTGTTCACACACTGGACACCAAACAACCCTGAACTATCCGCTGCTTGGAGGAATTTCGCGAGCTCTTGCCCACACGGGTGCTGCACTCGGCTGATCGTTTTCGAGCGGCTGCTGCATCACACGTTGTGGTCCAAATTTTTGTTTCCGATTGTGAATGGTGGGAGTCAGAGGCACTCTCTGTCAATATCTGTTTGCGTGTTCACACACTGGACACCAAACAACCCTGAACTATCCGCTGCTTGGAGGAATTTCGCGAGCTCTTGCCCACACGGGTGCTGCACTCGGCTGATCGTTTTCGAGCGGCTGCTGCATCACACGTTGTGTCCAATTTTGTTTCCGAT
>NW_890765.1:0-570 GCF_000209065.1 Trypanosoma cruzi | reverse complement strand
GGTGCTGCAGTCGGATAATCGTTTTCGACTGGCTGCTGCACCACACGCTGTGGTCTAAATTTTTGTTTCGAATTATGAATGGTGGTGGTCAGAGGCACTCTCTTTCAATGTCTGTTTGCGTGTTCACACACTGAACGCCAAACAACCCGGAACTATCCGCTGCTTGGAGGAATTTCGCGAGATCTTGCCCACAAGGGTGCTGCAGTCGGATAATCGTTTTCGAGTGGCTGCTGCACCACACGCTGTGGTCTATGTTTTTGTTTCGAATTATGAATGGTGGTGGTCAGAGACACTCTCTTTCAATGTCTGTTTGCGTGTTCACACACTGAACGCCAAACAACCCGGAACTATCCGCTGCTTGGAGGAATGTCGCGAGATCTTGCCCACAACGGTGCTGCACTCGGATAATCGTTTTCGAGTGGCTGCTGCACCACACGTTGTGGTCTAAATTTTTTTTTCGAATTATGAATGGTGGTGGTCAGAGACACTCTCTTTCAATGTCTGTTTGCGTGTTCACACACTGGACGCCAAACAACCCGGACTATCCGCTGCTTGGAGGAATTTCGCGAG
>NW_890764.1:0-570 GCF_000209065.1 Trypanosoma cruzi | reverse complement strand
CGCAGCCACAATCCTGTGCGTGCGTGCATTCTCAGCGTTTTAAACACGGCATGTGTGTGCATGTGCTTGTGTGTTTGGCAGCGCCTATAATTGCAGAGCAGCTGTGCGCCACAAGAGAGTCAGAAGAAAGCAACGGCAGAGAGAGGCAGATAGCACACACGCACAAATTACTCATATCATCACACACAAACACACACACGCAGCCCGCGGAATGGGTGCTCTCAACCACAAAACAATGAAAAACAAAACAAAAAGCCGAAGCGTGGGACGACCAGCGCACACACTCTCATTGCTCCCGTAAAGCAAAACACACACACAGGGAGAGAGAGAGAGGTTGCCCACTCAATGCAATAAAAACAAAACAGAAACAGTTACGGTGCTCCGCCCATGCAGTCAGGCAGGACGGCAGCGGTGCGTGTCGTGCAAAAGAGAGCACCAACGGGCCTGCATGGGTGTGCATGCAATATATACAATGGGCACATTATGTGTGTGCTTCGTGGGATGAGGTGAGGGCGAGAGTCCATGCAAGGGGACACACACAGAGAGTGGTGAAAGACGAGTGTGTGTGCG
>NW_890763.1:0-570 GCF_000209065.1 Trypanosoma cruzi | reverse complement strand
CGTTATAAGTTTCCGGGAGTTTTGCTGGACTCCCAACTCTTTTGTTTTTCTTTTTTTGCTGTTGTGTTTTTTCTTGCTTGTTTAACTTCTGGCTTGAGGGGCGGTGTGCGAGTCCTGCAGTTGTAATGATTCCGTCTGTCTTTTTTGGTGTGCGCTTCCTCTGGCTGCTGCCATTTAGTACCATGCGGTGGCTGTCCGTGGTGTGGCTGCTGACTCTCCCTTTGCTTTCTCATGCTCTTGCAGAAAGAATTCACTCTATTCAACAACGATAGTTTCGATGATGATGTGCCGTGTGTTCTGTGTCTTTTTGGCGTTTACACTGCTGTGCTGCTGCTTGTGCGTGTTTGCCGCGGAGGAGGAGGAGGAGGAGGAGGAGGAGGTGCTGCCGGTGGATGCGGTGTGTGCGGCTGACGGTGAAAAAGTTGGGCGCTGGCAACTCCGTGGGAAGTCACTGTGGTATAACTGCACGGCTGAAGCTAGCGGTTTGGGAAGGATGATTTGCGGCATGGGCGCTGGAAACTGTGCACCGGAGGATGTTAAGAGACGTATTGAAAGGAATGCGGAGGATGG
>NW_890762.1:0-570 GCF_000209065.1 Trypanosoma cruzi | reverse complement strand
GGGCGAGAGTCCATGCAAGGGGACACACACAGAGAGTGGGTGAAAGACGAGTGTGTGTGCGGGCGGTGCATGGCGCTCTCTCACTCACTCTCACGCGGCCACCACCGCAGCCGCAGCCGCACACACCACGAAACTGATGGAATCAGTGCGATTGCAGAACTCGCACACCGTCCTGCAAACCAGAAGTTTAAAAAGCAATAAGAAACAAGAATTCCAAAAAAAAAAGGAAAAAAACTTAGGCTTCTTCGGGGCTCGAACCCGCACCCCGGATGAAATTGTGAGCTTGTTTTGCCACTGAGCTAAAAAAAATGTGGTCGCGCGACCCATTTTCACGTAAGGTGTTAAGTTCGATCTTCCAACAATCGAGCACATTTGCGTTGTCCCCTGGAAAACGAAAGCGACATGTTTAGGGTGCGCCGCCGCAGCGTGGATACCTCGATTCGTCGTCATATATCTCTCGTACGGGGCCGCAGCCGCAGCGTGAATACTTCGATTCGTCGTCATATATCTCTCGTACGGGGCCGTCGCCGCAGCGTGGATACATCGATTCGTTGTCATGTATCTCTCGTT
>NW_890761.1:0-570 GCF_000209065.1 Trypanosoma cruzi | reverse complement strand
GATGGCGGGTCGATGCTGCTGGCGAAGGGCAACGTGCACGACGGCGTCTCGAGGGAGATGCTCTACGCCGCTGGCGCCGTGACCGCTGTTGGGAGCACGCTGAGCTTTGTGCGCAATCGTGCGCTCCCACCGCCGCGGATGTCGTTCTGCGTCAGGCTCCCACCAGCCGCCGTTGTCGTCACGGTGAGCGTCGGGCACGTCACGTCGCTCCACCACAGCGTGCTGCTCACCGACGCCGTCGGGGTCCGCGTGGGCGGCAGCGCCACCGTCTCCGTCACCTGCAGGGTCTCCGTCGGCCCGGTCCCCGTTGGACTGTAGTGCGTTGTGCTCAGGCTCGGTGTCCACGTTGGTGTTGGCGTCGGGCTGCGCGTCTCCGTCAGCGTCGCCGTGTGGCTCAGCAGCGGCATGGCTGGCGTGCGGTTGCACCCGTCCACGTGCGGCAGGTACACCGGCAGGCAGTCGCGCCCGTACCCGCCATCAGCACAGCGGCAGCCGCACGACCCCAAAATCGCCCTCGTCGCAGCAGCAAAGCAGCTCACGTCGGCGTCGCACACGCCACACGCCACGGGG
>NW_890760.1:0-570 GCF_000209065.1 Trypanosoma cruzi | reverse complement strand
GCGAGCTCTTGCCCACACGGGTGCTGCACTAGGCTGATCGTTTTCGAGCGGCTGCTGCAGCACACGTTGTGGTCCAAATTTTTGTTTCCAATTATGAATGGTGGGAGTCAGAGACACTCTCTGTCAATATCTGTTTGCGTGTTCACACACTGGACACCAAACAACCCTGAATTATCCGCTGCTTGGAGGATTTTCGCGAGCTCTTGCCCACGAGGGTGCTGCACTCGGCTGATCGTTTTCGAGCGGCTGCTGCAGCACACGTTGTGGTCTAAATTTTTGTTTCCAATTATGAATGGTGGGAGTCAGAGACACTCTCTGTCAATATCTGTTTGCGTGTTCACACACTGGACACCAAACAACCCTGAATTATCCGCTGCTTGGAGGATTTTCGCGAGCTCTTGCCCACGAGGGTGCTGCACTCGGCTGATCGTTTTCGAGCGGCTGCTGCAGCACACGTTGTGGTCTAAATTTTTGTTTCCAATTATGAATGGTGGGAGTCAGAGACACTCTCTGTCAATATCTGTTTGCGTGTTCACACACTGGACACCAAACAACCCTGAACTATCCGCT
>NW_890759.1:0-570 GCF_000209065.1 Trypanosoma cruzi | reverse complement strand
ACCAACAAAATGTATATACTTTTGGAGCAAAAATTCGTGTATGTGGCGAAGCCCCCGCCTCTTATCTTACACCGTTTTTTTTTTTTTTTGTTTTTTTTTTTTCTTGTTGTGTTGTATTCATGTATAATTTCAGGATCCAGCCAGTGGCCCAGGCGAATATTCATTGTTTTTTTTTTTTTATTTTTATTTTTAATTTCTACTGACAGAACGATGTATACATTTGGTGTAAAAGGGCCTTTATAAATACTCAATAATGAAAACAAATAATAATAGTTTGTATGTACATGCATTTATATGTATATTTATATATATTTTTATGGACGTATATATACATATAAATGTTCAAATCCTTTTTTTTTTGTTTTTTTTTTTAAGCGCATTTATGTAGGAATAAATGTTTAATAGTGCAGGAGGTGGAATTGTTTTTTTTTTTTTTTTTTTGTTTGGGGCTGTTGTTTGTGAATTGCACCGTTGCAATGTGCGGCCCGACATGTTTTTTTTTTTTTTTTCTTTCTTTTTTTCCCCCTTCCACCAACCCCCCCAAAACAACGTGGGCACCCCCTTGAAAAA
>NW_890758.1:0-570 GCF_000209065.1 Trypanosoma cruzi | reverse complement strand
TATTGAGTGGTCTATCGGAAGTTCCACGCCAATGGTGACCCGGTGTGCGGAGTCCGCAAACCAGGGAGGAATGGAGCTGCGAAAGAACCGCTCTTCGCGTGGTGAGCTCTGAGTGATGCCATAGTCCTTTGTGTACGCGTCTACGAAGGCATATAGCTCGTCCCGAGATAATGGCGAGATGCGGAAACCTGCGCGAGGCGGTGGCTCAGCCGGGGGTCTCCGCATCCAGTCCATCTGACATGCGCGTGTGTTCTCAAATATGGAGAGTCGCGCGCGCAGGCAGAGGACATGAAGCGGCGGCATATTAGCCTCTAGAAGTGCGGATTCCGGGTCAACAGTGCTCGGAACTCCACTGACAATGCGTGTCAGGGTTGCATACGTCTTCTGCATCTCATTCTTCGCTGAATCCGTCGCTACTGCCCATATGAGCTCGCTGCCATAGCGTAATTTGGGAGCACCGTATCCGATGACGAACGTGCGTAGGTCATGTGGAGATGGTCCCGCCTCTTTATGCGCTATGCAGCGTAGCTGCGATATCCGCCTGCGAAGTGGCAGCGCATTGCTTGGTAG
>NW_890756.1:0-570 GCF_000209065.1 Trypanosoma cruzi | reverse complement strand
GGTCGCCGCCAGCACTCTGCTGCACTCCGTTGAGCTGCGGGTATGGGAGGATCCAATAGAAGCGAGGAGATTGTGCTGCTCGATGGGTCACGCTACTGCAGTAACGTGGGACGGCAGCACCTCTCGAACAATGTCTACATCACCGTCGACTTGCAGCAGCGCGTGTGGGTGCAAAAGTGCTTTGACCCTGATTGTGCAGCGGCATCGCGCCATGCAGCACGATCGTGCCCTCCAGCGACGTCAAATTCGTCATGTTGACGAGGACGTGCGGCATCAGGCGCGCCGTGCTCTCGCTGAGGCCACCAATCCGCAGCTGCGCGCCGCCCGCAAGCACGCAGTGGCGCAGCGTCACGTTCAGCGCGTCAGCGAACACGTCCAACAAGCGCAGGTCCACCGTCACAGTGATCGACCCGCTGAAAACCACCGAGTCGAAGCACGCCGTCGCCTGCCCACCGCCAACCGTCACCGACTCCGTCAGCGTCACGCCACTCACGCAGCCCTGCGCACCGCCACCACCGCCACCGGACCTCGCAGGCGGCACGTCAAACGGCAGCACCGCGGTCTCCCACA
>NW_890755.1:0-570 GCF_000209065.1 Trypanosoma cruzi | reverse complement strand
ACAAAGAGGAGATTAAACGCCCGCAGTCAATGCAAGCCACTGATAAAAGGGTGGAATGAGTGCACTCAACCACAACACGAGCAGAGACTCAAAGAAGAAAACAAAACCAAAAAACAAGAAGCCGAAGCGTGGGACGACCGAAGCACACACACTCTCATTGCTCCCGTAAAGCAAAACACACACAAAGGGAGAGAGAGAGGTCGCCCACTCAATGCAATGGAAAATTTTAAAAAACTGTTACGGTGCTCCGCCCATGCAGCCAGGCAAGACGGCAGCGGTGCGTGTGGCTCAAAAGAGAATACCAACGGGCCTGCATGGGTGTGCACTCATAAATACGTGAACAAATAATGTGTGTGCTTATTAGGGTGAGGTGAGGGCGAGAGTCCATGCAAGTGGACACACACACACAGAGAGAGAAGGACGAGTGTGTGTGCGGGCGGTGCACGGCTCTCTCACACTCACTCTCACGCGGCCACCACCGCAGCCGCAGCCGCACACGCAACAAGAAGAAGCAGAAGAGGGGAGGTGGAGTGGGAGGCCGCGGTGCTGCCGTCACTCTCGTCAGGCGTC
>NW_890754.1:0-569 GCF_000209065.1 Trypanosoma cruzi | reverse complement strand
GAATGGTGGGAGTCAGAGACACTCTCTGTCAATATCTGTTTGCGTGTTCACACACTGGACACCAAACAAGCCTGAACTATCCGCTGCTTGGAGGAATTTCGCGAGCTCTTGCCCACACGGGTGCTGCACTCGGCTGATCGTTTTCGAGCGGCCGCTGCATCACACGTTGTGGTCCAAATTTTTGTTTCCGATTGTGAATGGTGGGAGTCAGAGGCACTCTCTGTCAATATCTGTTTGCGTGTTCACACACTGGACACCAAACAAACCTGAACTATCCGCTGCTTGGAGGAATTTCGCGAGCTCTTGCCCACACGGGTGCTGCACTCGGCTGATCGTTTTCGAGCGGCCGCTGCATCACACGTTGTGGTCCAAATTTTTGTTTCCGATTGTGAATGGTGGGAGTCAGAGGCACTCTCTGTCAATATCTGTTTGCGTGTTCACACACTGGACACCAAACAACCCTGAACTATCCGCTGCTTGGAGGAATTTCGCGAGCTCTTGCCCACACGGGTGCTGCACTCGGCTGATCGTTTTCGAGCGGCTGCTGCATCACACGTTGTGGTCCAAAT
>NW_890753.1:0-569 GCF_000209065.1 Trypanosoma cruzi | reverse complement strand
TGCGTGTCGTGCAAAAGAGAGCACCAACGGGCATGCATGGGTGTGCATGCATATATACAATGGGCACATTATTGTGTGTGCTTCGTGGGGTGAGGCGACGACGAGAGTCCATGCAAGGGGACACACACACAGAGAGAGAAGGAAGTGTGTGTATGCGGGCGGTGCATGGCTCTCTCACACTCACTCTCACGCGGCCACCACCGCAGCCGCAGCCGCACAAACCACGAAACAGATGGAATCAGTGCGATTGCAGAACTCGCACACCGTCCTGCAAACCAGAAGTTTAAAAAGCAATATGAAACAAGAATTCAAAAAAAAAAAAAATGGAAAAAACTTAGGCTTCTGCGGGAATCGAACCCGCGTCCCCGGATGACATTGTGAGCGTGTTTGCCACTGAGCTAAAAAAATGCGGTCGCGCGACTCCTTTTCACGTAAAGTATTAATGTCGATCTTCGAACAATCGAGCACATTTGCGTTGTCCCCTGGAAAACGAAAAAGACGTGTTTAGGATGCGCAGCCGCAGCGTGGTTACTACTGTAAGTCGTCATATATCTAACGCCCGAGCCACC
>NW_890752.1:0-569 GCF_000209065.1 Trypanosoma cruzi | reverse complement strand
CATGAACACGCAAACAGATAGTGACAGAGAGTGTCTCTGACTCCCACCATTCATAATTGGAAACAAAAATTTAGACCACAACGTGTGATGCAGCAGCCGCTCGAAAACGATCAGCCGAGTGCAGCACCCTCGTGGGCAAGAGCTCGCGAAATTCCTCCAAGCAGCGGATAATTCAGGGTTGTTTGGTGTCCAGTGCATGAACACGCAAACAGATATTGACAGAGAGTGTCTCTGACTCCCACCATTCATAATTGGAAACAAAAATTTAGACCACAACGTGTGATGCAGCAGCCGCTCGAAAACGATCAGCCGAGTGCAGCACCCTCGTGGGCAAGAGCTCGCGAAATTCCTCTAAGCAGCGGATAATTCAGGGTTGTTTGGTGTCCAGTGCATGAACACGCAAACAGATATTGACAGAGAGTGTCTCTGACTCCCACCATTCATAATTGGAAACAAAAATTTAGACCACAACGTGTGATGCAGCAGCCCCTCGAAAACGATCAGCCGAGTGCAGCACCCTCGTGGGCAAGAGCTCGCGAAATTCCTCCAAGCAGCGGATAATTCAGGTG
>NW_890751.1:0-569 GCF_000209065.1 Trypanosoma cruzi | reverse complement strand
TCCAGTGTGTGCACACGCAAACATACATTGAAAGAGAGTGTCTCTGACTCCCGCCATTCATAATTCGAGACAAAAATTTAGACCACAACGTGTGGTGCAGCAGCCGCTCGAAAACGATCCGCCGAGTGCAGCACCATTGTGGGCAAGAGCTCGCGAAACTCCTCCAAGAAGCGGATAATTCAGGGTTGTTTGGTGTCCAGTGTGTGCACACGCAAACATACATTGAAGGAGAGTGTCTCTGACTCCCGCCATTCATAATTCGAGACAAAAATTTAGACCACAGCGTGTGGTGCAGCAGCCGCTCGAAAACGATCCGCCGAGTGCAGCACCATTGTGGGCAAGAGCTCGCGAAACTCCTCCAAGAAGCGGATAATTCAGGGTTGTTTGGTGTCCAGTGTGTGCACACGCAAACATACATTGAAAGAGAGTGTCTCTGACTCCCGCCATTCATAATTCAAGACAAAAATTTAGACAACAACGTGTGGTGCAGCAGCCGCTCGAAAACGATCCGCCGAGTGCAGCACCCTTGTGGGCAAGAGCTCGCGAAACTCCTCCAAGAAGCGGATAAT
>NW_890750.1:0-569 GCF_000209065.1 Trypanosoma cruzi | reverse complement strand
CAAGGGTGCTGCAGTCGGATGATCGTTTTCGAGTGGCTGCTGCACCACACGTTGTGGTCTAAATTTTTGTTTCGAATTATGAATGGTGGTGGTCAGAGGCACTCTCTTTCAATGTCTGTTTGCGTGTTCACACACTGGACGCCAAACAACCCTGAACTATCCGCTGCTTGGAGGAATGTCGCGAGATCTTGCCCACAAGGGTGCTGCAGTCGGATGATCGTTTTCGAGTGGCTGCTGCACCACACGCTGTGGTCTAAATTTTTGTTTCGAATTATGAATGGTGGTGGTCAGAGGCACTCTCTTTCAATGTCTGTTTGCGTGTTCACACACTGGACGCCAAACAACCCTGAACTATCCGCTGCTTGGAGGAATGTCGCGAGATCTTGCCCACAAGGGTGCTGCACTCGGCGGATCGTTTTCGAGTGGCTGCTGCACCACACGTTGTGGTCTAAATTTTTGTTTCGAATTATGAATGGTGGTGGTCAGAGGCACTCTCTTTCAATGTCTGTTTGCGTGTTCACACACTGGACACCAAACAACCCTGAACTATCCGCTGCTTGGAAGAATGT
>NW_890749.1:0-569 GCF_000209065.1 Trypanosoma cruzi | reverse complement strand
CCTGCGAGGAACATTTTTCCTCTTGGTATGATTGCGGCGTGGGAAAATCATTCCTCTTGGGTGCATTGTACATCCTGTGAGATGGAGCTATCAAAGTTTTGGTACGAAAGCGAGGGAGGCATGTATTTGTGTCAAGAATGTTTTAACAGCTGGCGATTCCCCAAAATTATGTTTCATCTTTTTCAGGTGGAGGAACCTCTCCTAGACTACCTTGTCTCGAGACATAGTCCCAAAGAATTGATTGTTGGTGATGTTGTTGAATTTGTGGAAAACACCGTACTTACTTGGCTGGACGATAAAGGCGTCAATGTAAATATAGAGGGGGGTATCTGCATGGCGAGCGATGACTTGGCCTTTGCAACGCTAGAACCTTTGAATACGTTTAGTAATCAACGTATTGATATTTCACTTGGTCATGTTGCTGGTGTAGACGGTTTTCCGTTTGGAGGTTTGCAACCGTACAGTGTGCAATGGCGAGTGGGGAATATCTTGAAATCAAGCCGTCGAGTGGAGAGTGATATGCTTCTGGTAAGTTCAACCGTGATACCACACGGCACACGGGTCGTAAT
>NW_890748.1:0-569 GCF_000209065.1 Trypanosoma cruzi | reverse complement strand
CTTCGCAGGCCATTGCTTCGGTCTGTATGTCGAGACCACAGTATGCAATAGGTGGAGTTATTGTGAATACAATGGGCTGGACAACAGGCATTGGGCGGGACATCCTATTCGAACTGATTTCGGTCTTCTCTATCACACATGTGGTTGTTTGTGGATCGGATGAGGAACTCGCGGAGGAGTTACGGAGGGCTGCGATTGGACACAGCATCACCCTTCTGCGATATCCAAAACAGCCCCGCCTGTTTCAGCGTGGTCGATCGCAACTTTGTGAATCACGCACAGAGCAATTGCTGACCTATTTTAAGGGCACACTACGAACCCCCTTGTCGCCTTACCGTGGCGTTGCATTTGTAAAGGACGTGTATTTTCTGAATGCGCTCACATTGGAGGTGCTCTCGTGGCAAGAGGTTGCGCCGTTGAGCGTGGCTGCCGTTTCCTGGTCTGATTCTTTGGAGTCGGTAGATGAGGCAAACATTGCGGGTTTTATAGTTTTGCTAGAGATTGGGAAAAGGTTTTTTTCTTTTCTTTCCCCTGCCTCGGGGAATCTTCCAAAGCCTTTCCTGTTGGGT
>NW_890747.1:0-569 GCF_000209065.1 Trypanosoma cruzi | reverse complement strand
CAGCCGCTCGAAAACGATCCGCCGACTGCAGCACCCCTGTGGGCAAGATCTCGCGAAACTCCTCCAAGCAGCGGATGGTTCAGGGTTGTTTGGCGTCCAGTGTGTGAACACGCAAACAGACATTGAAAGAGAGTGTCTCTGACCACCACCATTCATAATTCGAAACAAAAATTTAGACCACAACGTGCGGTGCAGCAGCCGCTCGAAAACGATCCGCCGACTGCAGCACCCCTGTGGGCAAGATCTCGCGAAACTCCTCCAAGCAGCGGATGGTTCAGGGTTGTTTGGCGTCCAGTGTGTGAACACGCAAACAGACATTGACAGAGAGTGCCTCTGACCACCACCATTCATAATTCGAAACAAAAATTTAGACCACAGCGTGTGGTGCAGCAGCCACTCGAAAACGATCCGCCGACTGCAGCACCCATGTGGGCAAGATCTCGCGAAATTCCTCCAAGCAGCGGATAGTTCAGGGTTGTTTGGCGTCCAGTGTGTGAACACGCAAACAGACATTGAAAGAGAGTGCCTCTGACTACCACCATTCATAATTCGAAACAAAAATTTAGACC
>NW_890746.1:0-569 GCF_000209065.1 Trypanosoma cruzi | reverse complement strand
CTGCTTCCAGAATGTACAGACGCTCTGGCTGTGCGCCAACGGCTGGGCATTAAGAAGGGCCTTCGCACCGAAAGCTTCTCCCAATGGCAGCTGCCTCATAGCAGGAAACTCATGTCGCTCCTCGACCACCTCCTCTAAAAAGAGCGAGACGTTTAAGTCTGTTTCACCTGCGCTACAGAAGGAGGTGCGGGGTGCCTTGGGTCTTCCTGAGTTTTTTCCAACCGACCAGCTGCTTGTTCGAAATGAAACAGCGCGTGAGCAGAAGATTTATTTTGCAAATAAGGCGGTTTGTGAAATTCTCCCGAGACTGGGACCCCGTGTTGTGCATGTGGGATCCAAGGTCTTTGAATCCTACATGAAGTACAGGAACGATAAGCTTCGGTTTTGTTCTGACGGTGTCGGCGTACTGATCCCTCGACTGCCTTCTTCATTTGTTGTGGAGATTGGCCCGGAGATGCTGCTGCAACTCAGCCAGAGTAAGTTGGGGGAGTCATTGCTTCCCCCTCTTCCACCACATCACAGCTTCGTTTTTAAATGCAACATGGCTATTGTTGGTGCGGTTTATATTG
>NW_890745.1:0-569 GCF_000209065.1 Trypanosoma cruzi | reverse complement strand
GTGTGTGAACACGCAAACAGACATTGAAAGAGAGTGTCTCTGACCACCACCATTCATAATTCGAAACAAAAATTTAGACCACAGCGTGTGGTGCAGCAGCCGCTCGAAAACGATCCGCCGAGTGCAGCACCGTTGTGGGCAGGATCTCGCGAAATTCCTCCAAGCAGCGGATAGTTCCGGGTTGTTTGGCGTTCAGTGTGTGAACACGCAAACAGACATTGAAAGAGAGTGTCTCTGACCACCACCATTCATAATTCGAAACAAAAATTTAGACCACAGCGTGTGGTGCAGCAGCCGCTCGAAAACGATCCGCCGAGTGCAGCACCGTTGTGGGCAGGATCTCGCGAAATTCCTCCAAGCAGCGGATAGTTCCGGGTTGTTTGGCGTTCAGTGTGTGAACACGCAAACAGACATTGAAAGAGAGTGTCTCTGACCACCACCATTCATAATTCGAAACAAAAATTTAGACCACAGCGTGCGTGCAGCAGCCGCTCGAAAACGATCCGCCGAGTGCAGCACCCCTGTGGGCAAGATCTCGCGAAATTCCTCCAAGCAGCGGATAGTTCAGG
>NW_890744.1:0-569 GCF_000209065.1 Trypanosoma cruzi | reverse complement strand
TCAGCAGCGGCGTGCGCCCACCACAACCCACCTCCGGGCAATTCGGCCCTCTCTTTCTCTTTCTCTCTCTTGCGCTTTCGGGCGGGCCCGCCACCAACCGTTTGCACAGGCAGGGCGCCAGACAGGGCAGGATGTTACGTGCGCGCCGTTGCGCAAGAAAGAAAAACGACAACAATAGCAGGAAGTGGGAGGGAGGGGAGCGGGCGCTCAGCCGAAAGGTGATTTTTATTGTTCCGTTCTCAATGCGTCGCTCAAACTGTTTGGACCTCGAACAACATGTCTCCATCGTAGCGCGTGTGTGTGTGTGCGGGCGTGCGCGTCGCTGGGCCGCAAAACCGCGCAGCGAGAGCAGAGGGACAAAGAAAGAAAAAAAGAAAAAGAAAAAAAGAAAAAGAAAAAAAAAGAAAGATGGGGGTGTAAAGCAAAGCACTTCAGTGTGAGCTGAGTCGGGAATTGCGTCCTCACGCGTTTTCGTCGTCAGACTGACAGGAAACTGTGGAATTTCATCACGCGTCTCAGCCGCATCTCTCACCCGTGCGCGTCCTCTTTGGTTTTGTTTTTTCCCATCG
>NW_890743.1:0-569 GCF_000209065.1 Trypanosoma cruzi | reverse complement strand
CAGCGCGTGGGAGAGCGCGTAAAGCCCTGGGCGTTAACCATGTGCGTCACGACACCAGTGCGGCAGCTGCAATGTTTGCCGCACACCGGATAGCCTGCCGGGCGTCGGATCGTGGCGGGGTGGAGTCCAGCGGGAGGAGGAGGCGTTTCCGTGTGAACTTTCTTTGCATGTCTGCTGTGCGGCATCCGGACCGCACCAACGGCATGTGCGTGGGATGGCGGGTTGCAGTGGCCGTGGCAGCCATCCGTATTTGTGCGAAACCCCGCTGCGGAGGCGGGCCAGTGCAGCCTCTTCCCCACGAGTGAGAGTGGCGTCCGTGCGCGTGGGTTCCCAGTCGCCTGCTGCAGTGGAGCGGTAAGCTTCTGGCTTGAGCTGTCGGGCACGAATAGTACGTTCGGCCAATGCGACAATGCCGGTGGTCCATGTGTCAATGAGCTGTGCGAGGTCGGACGCCTTCTTGGCTTATGCATCACAAGCTTCGTTCCTGGACACGCCGCAGTGGCCAAGGACAAACTGCATCCGTGTGCACGCTCCTCGGCGCTGCGGGCGAGACAAAAGGGTACGTCCAC
>NW_890742.1:0-568 GCF_000209065.1 Trypanosoma cruzi | reverse complement strand
CTCCGCGGGAAAGCCCTTGCACAGCGTCTCCACGGGCGTTGTCTGCTTGCGCTCGGATATGCGAGAGTACTTTTCCTGCTTCGTGTGCGCTTTCAGGCCCTGCCACGGCAGTGAGCCACGCAAGAAATACATCAGGATGTAGCCGATGCCCTCCAGGTCGTCGCGACGGCTCTGCTCAATGCCAAGATGCGTGTTGATCGAGCAGTACCGTGCCGTTCCCGTCAGGCTTTTCCCCTCCTTGTACGGGATGTGCTGGTGCGTGCGGGGGTCGCGGTACTTCTTGGCGAGACCAAAATCAACGACGTAGACGTGGTGCCCCTTCTTCCCGGTGCCCATCAAGAAATTGTCCGGCTTCATGTCACGGTGGATGACGCTCTTGCTGTGGACAAACTCGATGCGCGCAATCATCTGCTCCGCCAGCATCAGCGTTGTCTTCAGCGACAGCTTCCTATCACAGAAGCTGAAAAGGTCCTCGAGCGAGGGTCCCAGCAGGTCCATCACCATCACGTTGACTCGCCCTCCACGCCATAAAAAAGAATGTTGGGATGCCCACGACCCCGCCGCCTGC
>NW_890741.1:0-568 GCF_000209065.1 Trypanosoma cruzi | reverse complement strand
TGATCGTTTTCGACCGGCTGCTGCATCACACGTTGTGGTCCAAATTTTTGTTTCCGATTGTGAATGGTGGGAGTCAGAGACACTCTCTGTCAATATCTGTTTGCGTGTTCACACACTGGACACCAAACAACCCTGAACTATCCGCTGCTTGGAGGAATTTCGCGAGCTCTTGCCCACACGGGTGCTGCACTCGGCTGATCGTTTTCGAGCGGCCGCTGCATCACACGTTGTGGTCCAAATTTTTGTTTCCGATTGTGAATGGTGGGAGTCAGAGACACTCTCTGTCAATATCTGTTTGCGTGTTCACACACTGGACACCAAACAACCCTGAATTATCCGCTGCTTGGAGGAATTTCGCGAGCTCTTGCCCACACGGGTGCTGCACTCGGCTGATCGTTTTCGAGCGGCTGCTGCATCACACGTTGTGGTCCAAATTTTTGTTTCCGATTGTGAATGGTGGGAGTCAGAGACACTCTCTGTCAATATCTGTTTGCGTGTTCACACACTGGACACCAAACAACCCTGACTATCCGCTGCTTGGAGGAATTCGCGAGCTCTGCCCACACGG
>NW_890740.1:0-568 GCF_000209065.1 Trypanosoma cruzi | reverse complement strand
ACTGCCTCTGACTCCCACCATTCACAAACGGAAACAAAATTTAGACCACAACGTGTGATGCAGCAGCCGCTCGAAAACGATTAGCCGAGTGCAGCACCCGTGTGGGCAAGAGCTCGCGAAATTCCTCCAAGCAGCCGACAATTCAGGGTTGTTTGGTGTCCAGTGTGTGAACACGCAAACAGATATTGACAGAGACTGCCTCTGACTCCCACCATTCACAATCGGAAACAAAAATTTAGACCACAACGTGTGATGCAGCGACCGCTCGAAAACGATTAGCCGAGTGCAGCACCCGTGTGGGCAAGAGCTCGCGAAATTCCTCCAAGCAGCCGACAATTCAGGGTTGTTTGGTGTCCAGTGTGTGAACACGCAAACAGATATTGACAGAGACTGCCTCTGACTCCCACCATTCACAATCGGAAACAAAAATTTAGACCACAACGTGTGATGCAGCGACCGCTCGAAAACGATTAGCCGAGTGCAGCACCCGTGTGGGCAAGAGCTCGCGGAATTCCTCCCAAGCAGCGGATAGTTCAGGGTTGTTTGGTGTCCAGTGTGTGACACGCAA
>NW_890739.1:0-568 GCF_000209065.1 Trypanosoma cruzi | reverse complement strand
GGTGTGCCGCTCAGTGCCATTTTGTTTACTTTCTTTTCTGCTTATTGGGGCGTGTTGTTATTCGTCACGCGTCAGCACACACCGAGCAACATGTCAAAAAAACAAAACGCAGGCTTCTTCGCCCCTCGCGAGGGCCTCCGCAGCCACAATCCTGTGCGTGCGTGCATTCTCAGCGTTTTAAACACGGCATGTGTGTGCATGTGCTTGTGTGTTTGGCAGCGCCTATAATTGCAGAGCAGCTGTGCGCCACAAGAGAGTCAGAAGAAAGCAACGGCAGAGAGAGGCAGATAGCACACACGCACAAATTACTCATATCATCACACACAAACACACACACGCAGCCCGCGGAATGGGTGCTCTCAACCACAAAACAATGAAAAACAAAACAAAAAGCCAAAGCGTGGGACGACCAGCGCACACACTCTCATTGCTCCCGTAAAGCAAAACACACACACAGGGAGAGAGAGAGAGGTTGCCCACTCAATGCAATAAAAACAAAACAGAAACAGTTACGGTGCTCCGCCCATGCAGTCAGGCAGGACGGCAGCGGTGCGTGTCGTGCAAAAGA
>NW_890738.1:0-568 GCF_000209065.1 Trypanosoma cruzi | reverse complement strand
TGGGGGGGGGGGGGCAGCCGCACGAGGGGGTACGGGGCTATATATATATGGGTATATATATATAGGGGTATATGGATATGGCGGACAGACCCACAAAAAAAAAAAAAAAAGGGGTCCGTAGACCCCGGTCAAAAGAAATTGACCAAACATAACCGCCAGAGGCGGGTTGGAAGCTTCGCGTACCAATATAGTACAGAAACTGTATCAATAATAGCGTTAGTTGAAAGGAGTTGTGTTCCACAACGGTTTTCAATTTTGATGAGGGGTCCTTCGCGGCACTTGGGACCGTGTACAAAAACCCCCCCCCCCCCTCCCAGGCCACACTGGGGAGGGGTCAGGGTCCGGGATGTCGGCCCCGGGATAGCGCCGTGGACGGCGTCAGGGGGCGGAAAAGACGCACATGGCGAGTGTGGAACAGCAAATGCAGCCGAGTGTGCGAGCAAAGCAAAAACACCGGAAAACACAGGAAGAAGCGCGGCATACGCGGAAAAAAGGCGAATAAAAGGAACGAGACGGAGAAAACACAAAACAAAACAAAGATGCAGGCAATAGCAGCCAGAAGCGAAAA
>NW_890737.1:0-568 GCF_000209065.1 Trypanosoma cruzi | reverse complement strand
AAGAGAGTGCCTCTGACTCCCGCCATTCATAAGTCGAAACAAAACTTAGACCACAGCGTGTGGTGCAGCAGCCGCTCGAAAACGATCCGCCGAGTGCAGCACCATTGTGGGCAAGAGCTCGCGAAATTCCTCCAAGCAGCGGATAATTCAGGGTTGTTTGGTGTCCAGTGTGTGCACACGCAAACATACATTGAAAGAGAGTGCCTCTGACTCCCGCCATTCATAATTCGAAACAAAAACATAGACCACAACGTGTGGTGCAGCAGCCGCTCGAAAACGATCCGCCGAGTGCAGCACCATTGTGGGCAGGAGCTCGCGAAATTCCTCCAAGCAGCGGATAGTTCAGGGTTGTTTGGTGTCCAGTGTGTGCACACGCAAACATACATTGAAAGAGAGTGCCTCTGACTCCCGCCATTCATAATTCGAAACAAAAACATAGACCACAACGTGTGGTGCAGCAGCCGCTCGAAAACGATCCGCCGAGTGCAGCACCATTGTGGGCAGGAGCTCGCGAAATTCCTCCAAGCAGCGGATAGTTCAGGGTTGTTTGGTGTCCAGTGTGTGCACA
>NW_890736.1:0-568 GCF_000209065.1 Trypanosoma cruzi | reverse complement strand
ATATGAGTAATTTGCGTGTGTGCTTATCTGCCTCTCTCTGCCGTTGCTTTCTTCAGACTCTCTTGTGGCGCACAGCTGCTCTGCAAGTATAGGCGCTGACAAACACACACACACATGCACACACATGCCGTGCTTAAAACGCTGAGAATGCACGCACGCACAGGATTGTGGCTGCCGAGGCCCTCGCGAGGGGGAAAAAACCTGCATTTTTTTTTTTTTGACATGTTGCTCGGTGTGTGCTGACGCGTGACGAATAACAACACGCCCCAATAAGCAGAAAAGAAGTAAAACAAAATGGCGCTGAGCGGCACACCGGTAAGCCAAAAATACGCAATCACCAATAAAAAAGCCGGCGATCACCCAGCAGGCACATCAAGCGTCCTCAAAACCAACCTGGAACAGACAAAAAAAAAGAGACAATCATAGAAAACAAAGATCCCCGCCCCCAAACAGGAAAAACATTAAAGAAAACGCGATTCTTTTTTTTGTCCTTACTGCCGGGGTTGGCCGCCGCCAAGAAATAAAAAATGGTAGGGCGGTGGCCCCGGACGCTAGATACAGGACGACG
>NW_890735.1:0-568 GCF_000209065.1 Trypanosoma cruzi | reverse complement strand
CCGTTTTATTACGCCCCTCTTCTGCAGGATTTGGCGCACTTTCCCGGTAAAGTGAAAGTAAAAATGACATTGGGAGCACCGAGGCATCCGGTGCTTCAGTTGCTGGCGGTCTTGCCTCGGCTTAGCGTGGAGGCTCTGCCGGAAGAACTGCATGACGCGGTTAAGGACCCAGAGTCCGTTCTAGGGGTCTTCTACCCCGAGAAGGTCGACGTGGACTTTAGCGAGGCACATTTCTCCTACCAGGGAGTGTTGCGGCTCCCATTCGTTAACAACAGCCATCTTCAATCCGCATGCCAAAAACTTGTCCGTTTGGAGCCAGATTTCGGCTTTACACTTCTTTTATGTCATGAGTCAAGTCGTCTTTCTCGTGCACTGGAGTCTCTGCTTGCGGACAAGGATGGAGAAAAGGTGATGAAGCCTATTCCTAAAGTGTTGGCTGCAAAGGTCCCCATTGGTGGGAAAGTTGGACCGCATGAAATGGAGTGGCCACGTCACGCCAGGTTGCACTGCCCAGATGACGGCATGCAAGTGAACGTCTTACGGAGTCCCATCAAGAGTAATGCTGCGT
>NW_890734.1:0-568 GCF_000209065.1 Trypanosoma cruzi | reverse complement strand
GACGCTCGAAAACGATCAGCCGATGCAGCACCCGTGTGGGCAAGAGCTCGCGAAATCCTCCAAGCAGCGGATAATTCAGGGTTGTTTGGTGTCCAGTGCACGAACACGCAAACAGATAGTGACAGAGTGTGTCTCTGACTCCCACCATTCACAATCGGAAACAAAAATTTAGACCACAACGTGTGATGCAGCAGCCCCTCGAAAACGATCAGCCGAGTGCAGCACCCTCGTGGGCAAGAGCTCGCGAAATTCCTCCAAGCAGCGGATAGTTCAGGGTTGTTTGGTGTCCAGTGCACGAACACGCAAACAGATAGTGACAGAGAGTGTCTCTGAATCCCACCATTCATAATTGGAAACAAAAATTTGGACCACAACGTGTGATGCAGCGACCGCTCGAAAACGATCAGCCGACTGCAGCACCCGTGTGGGCAAGAGCTCGCGAAATTCCTCCAAGCAGCGGATAATTCAGGGTTGTTTGGTGTCCAGTGCATGAACACGCAAACAGATAGTGACAGAGAGTGCCTCTGACTCCCACCATTCATAATTGGAAACAAAAATTTGGACCACA
>NW_890733.1:0-568 GCF_000209065.1 Trypanosoma cruzi | reverse complement strand
TGGGCAAGATCTCGCGACATTCCTCCAAGCAGCGGATAGTTCAGGGTTGTTTGGCGTCCAGTGTGTGAACACGCAAACAGACATTGAAAGAGAGTGCCTCTGACCACCACCATTCATAATTCGAAACAAAAATTTAGACCACAGCGTGTGGTGCAGCAGCCGCTCGAAAACGATTATCCGACTGCAGCACCCTTGTGGGCAAGATCTCGCGACATTCCTCCAAGCAGCGGATAGTTCAGGGTTGTTTGGCGTCCAGTGTGTGAACACGCAAACAGACATTGAAAGAGAGTGCCTCTGACCACCACCATTCATAATTCGAAACAAAAATTTAGACCACAGCGTGTGGTGCAGCAGCCGCTCGAAAACGATTATCCGACTGCAGCACCCTTGTGGGCAAGATCTCGCGACATTCCTCCAAGCAGCGGATAGTTCAGGGTTGTTTGGCGTCCAGTGTGTGACACGCAAACGGACATTGAAAGAGAGTGCCTCTGACCACCACCATTCATAATTCGAAACAAAAATTTAGACCACAGCGTGTGGTGCAGCAGCCACTCGAAAACGATCCGGC
>NW_890732.1:0-568 GCF_000209065.1 Trypanosoma cruzi | reverse complement strand
TACGCAATCACCAATAAAAAAGCCGGCGATCACCCAGCAGGCACATCAAGCGTCCTCAAAACCAACCTGGAACAGACAAAAAAAAAGAGGCAATCATAGAAAACAAAGATCCCCGCCCCCAAACAGGAAAAACATTAAAGAAAACGCGATTCTTTTTTTTGTCCTTACTGCCGGGGTTGGCCGCCGCAAGAAATAAAAAATGGTAGGGCGGTGGCCCCGGACGCTAGATACAGGACGACGTGTCGAATTATCCAAGTTGCAGCGGCTGCCCCGGACGTTAGATACGGGACGACGTGTCGAATTATCCAAGTTGCAGCGGCTGCCCCGGACGTTAGATACAGCACGACGTGTCGAATTATCCAAGCTGCAGCGGTGGCCTCGGGCGTTAGATATATGACGACTTACAGTAGTAACCACGCTGCGGCTGCGCATCCTAAACACGTCTTTTTCGTTTTCCAGGGGACAACGCAAATGTGCTCGATTGTTCGAAGATCGACATTAATACTTTACGTGAAAAGGAGTCGCGCGACCGCATTTTTTAGCTCAGTGGCAAACACGCTCACAATGT
>NW_890731.1:0-568 GCF_000209065.1 Trypanosoma cruzi | reverse complement strand
CACGGCCTCCACGGCCGCCGCGACCTCCACGGCCACGGCCAAAGCCGCGCTGTTCACCAGAGGGTGCGCGTTGGGCGTCAGCCATTGTTATTTTGCACTAGAAGCTGAGAAGAATAAGAAAAATTAAGGGGAAAAAATCGTCATGAATAAGAGCCTATAAGGAAGAAAAAAGAGAACTTTACATTCTTTCCCCTTTCAGTGAGTTGTTTGCGTCCTTTCGTTGTTCCTTTATTTGGAGTGGGCAGATGTGACTCAGTTTCTGTTGTCCACCTACTTGTGAGTGGTTGGCATTCCGGAAGTTGTTTCAGTCGATTATCGACAGGGCTTCCCTGGGCGGACCCTCTTCTTTCCTTTGTGGCAAAACACGGCAAACGGTGTTGTTCACTTCTTGGTGCACAGCAGTCTCTCCCAATTGAGCAAGAAACTCGATTCGTGGGGTCCAAAAAAAACACACATCACCTTATGAAGAAGAGTTTGTTCCGTCCAACGGTGCTTGAAGAACCCGTCACGATACCCATTAAGGTACGCCGTCAACTTCCGTGCCTGTGGCTGAAGAAAGGAGTTCACA
>NW_890730.1:0-568 GCF_000209065.1 Trypanosoma cruzi | reverse complement strand
GTTTTGAATTATGAATGGCGGGAGTCAGAGACACTCTCTTTCAATGTATGTTTGCGTGTGCACACACTGGACACCAAACAACCCTGAACTATCCGCTGCTTGGAGGAATTTCGCGAGCTCCTGCCCACAAGGGTGCTGCACTCGGCGGATCGTTTTCGAGCGGCTGCTGCACCACACGCTGTGGTCTATGTTTTTGTTTTGAATTATGAATGGCGGGAGTCAGAGACACTCTCTTTCAATGTATGTTTGCGTGTGCACACACTGGACACCAAACAACCCTGAATTATCCGCTGCTTGGAGGAATTTCGCGAGCTCTTGCCCACAAGGGTGCTGCACTCGGCGGATCGTTTTCGAGCGGCTGCTGCACCACACGCTGTGGTCTAAATTTTTGTTTTGAATTATGAATGGCGGGAGTCAGAGACACTCTCTTTCAATGTATGTTTGCGTGTTCACACACTGGACACCAAACAACCCGGAATTATCCGCTGCTTGGAGGAATTTCGCGAGCTCTTGCCCACAATGGTGCTGCACTCGGCGGATCGTTATCGAGCGGCTGCTGCACCACACG
>NW_890729.1:0-568 GCF_000209065.1 Trypanosoma cruzi | reverse complement strand
CCTGCAAACCAGAAGTTTAAAAAGCAATATGAAACAAGAATTCAAAAAAAAAAAAAAAATGGAAAAAACTTAGGCTTCTGCGGGAATCGAACCCGCGTCCCCGGATGACATTGTGAGCGTGTTTGCCACTGAGCTAAAAAAATGCGGTCGCGCGACTCCTTTTCACGTAAAGTATTAATGTCGATCTTCGAACAATCGAGCACATTTGCGTTGTCCCAAAAAAAAAAAAAAAGACGTGTTTAGGATGCGCAGCCGCAGCGTGGTTACTACTGTAAGTCGTCATATATCTAACGCCCGAGGCCACCGCTGCAGCTTGGATAATTCGACACGTCATGCTGTATCTAACGTCCGGGGCAGCCGCTGCAACTTGGATAATTCGACACGTCGTCCTGTATCTAACGTCCGGGGCAGCCGCTGCAACTTGGATAATTCGACACGTCGTGCTGTATCTAGCGTCCGGGGCCACCGCCCTACCATTTTTTATTTCTTGCGGCGGCCAACCCCGGCAGTAAGGACAAAAAAAAGAATCGCGTTTTCTTTAATGTTTTTCTCTGTTTGGGGGCGGGGA
>NW_890728.1:0-567 GCF_000209065.1 Trypanosoma cruzi | reverse complement strand
TCTTTTTTTTTGTCTGTTCCAGGTTGGTTTTGAGGACGCTTGATGTGCCTGCTGGGTGATCGCCGGCTTTTTTATTGGTGATTGCGTATTTTTGGCTTACCGGTGTGCCGCTCAGCGCCATTTTGTTTTACTTCTTTTCTGCTTATTGGGGCGTGTTGTTATTCTTCACGCGTCAGCACACACCGAGCAACATGTCAAAAAAAAAATGCAGGTTTTTTCCCCCTCGCGAGGGCCTCGGCAGCCACAATCCTGTGCGTGCGTGCATTCTCAGCGTTTTAAGCACGGCATGTGTGTGCATGTGTGTGTGTGTTTGTCAGCGCCTATACTTGCAGAGCAGCTGTGCGCCACAAGAGAGTCTGAAGAAAGCAACGGCAGAGAGAGGCAGATAAGCACACACGCAAATTACTCATATCATCACACACACACACACGCAGCCGCGGAATGGGTGCACTCAACCACAAAATCAAAAAGAAAAACAAAACAAAAAGCCGAAGCGTGGGACTACCAGCGCACACACACTCTCATTGCTCCCGTAAAGCAAAACACACACACAGGGAGAGAGAGAGA
>NW_890727.1:0-567 GCF_000209065.1 Trypanosoma cruzi | reverse complement strand
GATTGTGAATGGTGGGAGTCAGAGGCACTCTCTGTCAATATCTGTTTGATGTCACACACTGGACACCAAACAACCCTGAATTATCCGCTGCTTGGGGGAATTTCGCGAGCTCTTGCCCACACGGGTGCTGCACTCGGCTGATCGTTTTCGAGCGGCCGCTGCATCACACGTTGTGGTCCAAATTTTTGTTTCCGATTGTGAATGGTGGGAGTCAGAGGCACTCTCTGTCAATATCTGTTTGCGTGTTCACACACTGGACACCAAACAACCCTGAATTATCCGCTGCTTGGAGGAATTTCGCGAGCTCTTGCCCACACGGGTGCTGCACTCGGCTGATCGTTTTCGAGCGGTCGCTGCATCACACGTTGTGGTCCAAATTTTTGTTTCCGATTGTGAATGGTGGGAGTCAGAGGCACTCTCTGTCAATATCTGTTTGCGTGTTCACACACTGGACACCAAACAACCCTGAATTATCCGCTGCTTGGAGGAATTTCGCGAGCTCTTGCCCACACGGGTGCTGCACTCGGCTGATCGTTTTCGAGCGGGCGCTGCATCACACGTTGTGGT
>NW_890726.1:0-567 GCF_000209065.1 Trypanosoma cruzi | reverse complement strand
AACTCGCACACCGTCCTGCAAACCAGAAGTTAAAAAGCATATGAAACAAGAATTCAAAAAAAAAAAAAATGGAAAAAACTTAGGCTTCTGCGGGAATCGAACCCGCGTCCCCGGATGACATTGTGAGCGTGTTTGCCACTGAGCTAAAAAAATGCGGTCGCGCGACTCCTTTTCACGTAAAGTATTAATGTCGATCTTCGAACAATCGAGCACATTTGCGTTGTCCCCTGGAAAACGAAAAAGACGTGTTTAGGATGCGCAGCCGCAGCGTGGTTACTACTGTAAGTCGTCATATATCTAACGCCCGAGGCCACCGCTGCAGCTTGGATAATTCGACACGTCGTGCTGTATCTAACGTCCGGGGCAGCCGCTGCAACTTGGATAATTCGACACGTCGTGCTGTATCTAACGTCCGGGGCAGCCGCTGCAACTTGGATAATTCGACACGTCGTCCCGTATCTAACGTCCGGGGCAGCCGCTGTAACTTGGATAATTCGACACGTCGTCCTGTATCTAGCGTCCGGGGCCACCGCCCTATCATTTTTTATTTCTTGCGGCGGTCAACCC
>NW_890725.1:0-567 GCF_000209065.1 Trypanosoma cruzi | reverse complement strand
TGTCAATATCTGTTTGCGTGTTCACACACTGGACACCAAACAACCCTGAATTATCCGCTGCTTGGAGGAATTTCGCGAGCTCTTGCCCACACGGGTGCTGCACTCGGCTGATCGTTTTCGAGCGGCTGCTGCATCACACGTTGTGGTCTAAATTTTTGTTTCCGATTGTGAATGGTGGGAGTCAGAGACAGTCTCTGTCAATATCTGTTTGCGTGTTCACACACTGGACACCAAACAACCCTGAATTATCCGCTGCTTGGAGGAATTTCGCGAGCTCTTGCCCACAAGGGTGCTGCACTCGGCTGATCGTTTTCGAGCGGCTGCTGCATCACACGTTGTGGTCTAAATTTTTGTTTCCGATTGTGAATGGTGGGAGTCAGAGGCAGTCTCTGTCAATATCTGTTTGCGTGTTCACACACTGGACACCAAACAACCCTGAATTATCCGCTGCTTGGAGGAATTTCGCGAGCTCTTGCCCACAAGGGTGCTGCACTCGGCTGATCGTTTTCGAGCGGCTGCTGCATCACACGTTGTGGTCTAAATTTTGTTTCCGATTGTGAATGGTGG
>NW_890724.1:0-567 GCF_000209065.1 Trypanosoma cruzi | reverse complement strand
CTCGGGCGTTAGATATATGACGACTTACAGTAGTAACCACGCTGCGGCTGCGCATCCTAAACACGTCTTTTTCGTTTTCCAGGGGACAACGCAAATGTGCTCGATTGTTCGAAGATCGACATTAATACTTTACGTGAAAAGGAGTCGCGCGACCGCATTTTTTTAGCTCAGTGGCAAACACGCTCACAATGTCATCCGGGGACGCGGGTTCGATTCCCGCAGAAGCCTAAGTTTTTTCCATTTTTTTTTTTTTGAATTCTTGTTTCATATTGTTTTTTAAACTTCTGGTTTGCAGGACGGTGTGCGAGTTCTGCAATCGCACTGATTCCATCTGTTTCGTGGTTTGTGCGGCTGCGGCTGCGGTGGTGGCCGCGTGAGAGTGAGTGTGAGAGAGCCATGCACCGCCCGCATACACACACTTCCTTCTCTCTCTGTGTGTGTGTCCCCTTGCATGGACTCTCGTCGTCGCCTCACCCCACGAAGCACACACAATAATGTGCCCATTGTATATATGCATGCACACCCATGCAGGCCCGTTGGGTCTCTTTTGCACGACACGCACCGCTG
>NW_890723.1:0-567 GCF_000209065.1 Trypanosoma cruzi | reverse complement strand
GAGAGAGAGAGAGTTCGCCCACTCAATGCAATGAAAACAAAACAGAAACAGTTACGGTGCTCCGCCCATGCAGCCAGGCAGGACGGCAGCGGTGCGTGTCGTGCAAAAGAGAGCACCAACGGGCCTGCATGGGTGTGCATGCATATATACAATGGGCACATTATTGTGTGTGCTTCGTGGGGTGAGGCGACGACGAGAGTCCATGCAAGGGGACACACACACAGAGAGAGAAGGAAGTGTGTGTATGCGGGCGGTGCATGGCTCTCTCACACTCACTCTCACGCGGCCACCACCGCAGCCGCAGCCGCACAAACCACGAAACAGATGGAATCAGTGCGATTGCAGAACTCGCACACCGTCCTGCAAACCAGAAGTTTAAAAAGCAATATGAAACAAGAATTCAAAAAAAAAAAAAAATGGAAAAAACTTAGGCTTCTGCGGGAATCGAACCCGCGTCCCCGGATGACATTGTGAGCGTGTTTGCCACTGAGCTAAAAAAATGCGGTCGCGCGACTCCTTTTCACGTAAAGTATTAATGTCGATCTTCGAACAATCGAGCACATTTGC
>NW_890722.1:0-567 GCF_000209065.1 Trypanosoma cruzi | reverse complement strand
CTGTTTGCGTGTTCACACACTGAACGCCAAACAACCCGGAACTATCCGCTGCTTGGAGGAATTTCGCGAGATCTTGCCCACAACGGTGCTGCACTCGGATAATCGTTTTCGAGCGGCTGCTGCACCACACGCTGTGGTCTATGTTTTTGTTTCGAATTATGAATGGTGGTGGTCAGAGACACTCTCTTTCAATGTCTGTTTGCGTGTTCACACACTGAACGCCAAACAACCCGGAACTATCCGCTGCTTGGAGGAATTTCGCGAGATCTTGCCCACAACGGTGCTGCACTCGGATAATCGTTTTCGAGCGGCTGCTGCACCACACGCTGTGGTCTATGTTTTTGTTTCGAATTATGAATGGTGGTGGTCAGAGACACTCTCTTTCAATGTCTGTTTGCGTGTTCACACACTGAACGCCAAACAACCCTGAACTATCCGCTGCTTGGAGGAATTTCGCGAGATCTTGCCCACAACGGTGCTGCACTCGGATAATCGTTTTCGAGCGGCTGCTGCACCACACGCTGTGGTCTATGTTTTTGTTTCGAATTATGAATGTGTGTCAGAGAC
>NW_890721.1:0-567 GCF_000209065.1 Trypanosoma cruzi | reverse complement strand
AAGACGTGTTTAGGATGCGCAGCCACAGCGTGGTTACTACTGTAAGTCGTCATATATCTGACGCCCGAGGCCACCGCTGCAGCTTGGATAATTCGACACTTCGTGCTGTATCTAACGTCCGGGGCAGCCGCTGCAACTTGGATAATTCGACACGTCGTGCTGTATCTAGCGTCCGGGGCCACCGCCCTACCATTTTTTATTTCTTGCAGCGGCCAACCCCGGCAGTAAGGACAAAAAAAAGAATCGCGTTTTCTTTAATGTTTTTCCTGTTTGGGGGCGGGGATCTTTGTTTTCTATGATTGCCTCTTTTTTTTTGTCTGTTCCAGGTTGGTTTTGAGGACGCTTGATGTGCCTGCTGGGTGATCGCCGGCTTTTTTATTGGTGATTGCGTATTTTTGGCTTACCGGTGTGCCGCTCAGCGCCATTTTGTTTTACTTCTTTTCTGCTTATTGGGGCGTGTTGTTATTCGTCACGCGTCAGCACACACCGAGCAACATGTCAAAAAAAAAAAAATGCAGGTTTTTTCCCCCTCGTGAGGGCCTCGGCAGCCACAATTCCTGTGCGTGC
>NW_890720.1:0-567 GCF_000209065.1 Trypanosoma cruzi | reverse complement strand
GCACACACGCAAATTACTCATATCATCGCACACACACACACACACACGCAGCCGCGGAATGGGTGCACTCAACCACAAAATCAAAAAGAAAAACAAAACAAAAAGCCGAAGCGTGGGACGACCAGCGCACACACACTCTCATTGCTCCCGTAAAGCAAAACACACACACAGAGGGAGAGAGAGAGAGGTCGCCCACTCAATGCAATAAAAACAAAACAGAAACAGTTACGGTGCTCCGTCCATGCAGCCAGGCAGGACGGCAGCGGTGCGTGTCGTGCAAAAGAGAGCACCAACGGGCCTGCATGGGTGTGCATGCATATATACAATGGGCACATTATTGTGTGTGTCTCGTGGGGTGAGGTGAGGGCGAGAGTCCATGCAAGGGGACACACACACACAGAGAGAAGGAAGAGTGTGTGTGCGGGCGGTGCATGGCTCTCTCACACTCACTCTCACGCGGCCACCACCGCAGCCGCAGCCGCACAAACCACGAAACAGATGGAATCAGTGCGATTGCAGAACTCGCACACCGTCCTGCAAAGCCAGAAGTTAAAAAGCAATATGAAA
>NW_890719.1:0-567 GCF_000209065.1 Trypanosoma cruzi | reverse complement strand
CCAAGCAGCGGATAGTTCCGGGTTGTTTGGTGTCCAGTGTGTGAACACGCAAACATACATTGAAAGAGAGTGCCTCTGACTCCCGCCATTCATAATTCGAAACAAAAACATAGACCACAACGTGTGGTGCAGCAGCCGCTCGAAAACGATCCGCCGACTGCAGCACCATTGTGGGCAAGAGCTCGCGAAATTCCTCCAAGCAGCGGATAGTTCCGGGTTGTTTGGTGTCCAGTGTGTGAACACGCAAACATAAATTGAAAGAGAGTGCCTCTGACTCCCGCCATTCATAATTCGAAACAAAAATTTAGACCACAACGTGTGGTGCAGCAGCCACTCGAAAACGATCCGCCGAGTGCAGCACCCTTGTGGGCAGGAGCTCGCGAAATTCCTCCAAGCAGCGGATAGTTCAGGGTTGTTTGGTGTCCAGTGTGTGAACACGCAAACATACATTGAAAGAGAGTGCCTCTGACTCCCGCCATTCATAATTCGAAACAAAAACATAGACCACAACGTGTGGTGCAGCAGCCGCTCGAAAACGATCCGCCGAGTGCAGCACCCTTGTGGGCA
>NW_890718.1:0-567 GCF_000209065.1 Trypanosoma cruzi | reverse complement strand
AGAGACACTCTCATTCAATGTCTGTTTGCGTGTTCACACACTGAACGCCAAACAACCCGGAACTATCCGCTGCTTGGAGGAATTTCGCGAGATCTTGCCCACAAGGGTGCTGCAGTCGGATAATCGTTTTCGAGCGGCTGCTGCACCACACGCTGTGGTCTATGTTTTTGTTTCGAATTATGAATGGTGGTGGTCAGAGACACTCTCTTTCAATGTCTGTTTGCGTGTTCACACACTGAACGCCAAACAACCCGGAACTATCCGCTGCTTGGAGGAATTTCGCGAGATCTTGCCCACAACGGTGCTGCACTCGGATAATCGTTTTCGAGCGGCTGCTGCACCACACGCTGTGGTCTATGTTTTTGTTTCGAATTATGAATGGTGGTGGTCAGAGACACTCTCTTTCAATGTCTGTTTGCGTGTTCACACACTGAACGCCAAACAACCCGGAACTATCCGCTGCTTGGAGGAATTTCGCGAGATCTTGCCCACAACGGTGCTGCACTCGGATAATCGTTTTCGAGCGGCTGCTGCACCACAGTATGTGGTCTATGTTTTGTTTCGAAT
>NW_890717.1:0-567 GCF_000209065.1 Trypanosoma cruzi | reverse complement strand
ATTCGAAACAAAAACATAGACCACAGCGTGTGGTGCAGCAGCCGCTCGAAAACGATTATCCGACTGCAGCACCGTTGTGGGCAAGATCTCGCGAAATTCCTCCAAGCAGCGGATAGTTCCGGGTTGTTTGGCGTTCAGTGTGTGAACACGCAAACAGACATTGAAAGAGAGTGTCTCTGACCACCACCATTCATAATTCGAAACAAAAACATAGACCACAACGTGTGGTGCAGCAGCCACTCGAAAACGATTATCCGAGTGCAGCACCCCTGTGGGCAAGATCTCGCGAAATTCCTCCAAGCAGCGGATAGTTCCGGGTTGTATGGTGTTCAGTGTGTGAACACGCAAACAGACATTGAAAGAGAGTGTCTCTGACCACCACCATTCATAATTCGAAACAAAAACATAGACCACAACGTGTGGTGCAGCAGCCGCTCGAAAACAATCCGCCGAGTGCAGCACCCCTGTGGGCAAGATCTCGCGAAATTCCTCCAAGCAGCGGATAGTTCCGGGTTGTTTGGCGTTCAGTGTGTGAACACGCAAACAGACATTGAAAGAGAGTGTCTC
>NW_890716.1:0-567 GCF_000209065.1 Trypanosoma cruzi | reverse complement strand
ATGATATGAGTAATTTGCGTGTGTGCTTATCTGCCTCTCTCTGCCGTTGCTTTCTTCAGACTCTCTTGTGGCGCACAGCTGCTCTGCAAGTATAGGCGCTGACAAACACACACACACATGCACACACATGCCGTGCTTAAAACGCTGAGAATGCACGCACGCACAGGATTGTGGCTGCCGAGGCCCTCGCGAGGGGGAAAAAACCTGCATTTTTTTTTTTTGACATGTTGCTCGGTGTGTGCTGACGCGTGACGAATAACAACACGCCCCAATAAGCAGAAAAGAAGTAAAACAAAATGGCGCTGAGCGGCACACCGGTAAGCCAAAAATACGCAATCACCAATAAAAGCCGGCGATCACCCAGCAGGCACATCAAGCGTCCTCAAAACCAACCTGGACAGACAAAAAAGAGACAATCATAGAAAACAAAGATCCCCGCCCCCAAACAGGAAAAACATTAAAGAAAACGCGATTCTTTTTTTTGTCCTTACTGCCGGGGTTGGCCGCTGCAAGAAATAAAAAATGGTAGGGCGGTGGCCCCGGACGTTGGATACAACACGACGTGTC
>NW_890715.1:0-567 GCF_000209065.1 Trypanosoma cruzi | reverse complement strand
GAGCAGCAGCAGCACAAGAGCGCAAGGACCAACACGGCGCCGCACCGTCGTTATCACAGTCATCATCCCCGCTGCCGCTCTTCCTCAATCCTTTTCTCCTCTGTGCCGGATTTCCGTCCCGCCGAATTTGTTCCTGCTGCAGCCGCTGGATGTTCTCGTAGCATTTCGTAAGCCGGCCGCCATCTTCCTCCCGTTGCTTCTCCAGAAGAAACACTGCGGCATGCGCCCGTCGAAGAACTTCTGCCACACGGGCCTGCCACGTTTCACTGGGATCCTCCGCACTCGGAGAAGACGGGGCGACCGTCCTCAACCAGTGCAGCACAAGAGCCTCACTGTCATTCTCCCCGCGGGATCTGCCCGCAGAGTTGGGGCCGCTGCGAACACTACTACTCCCACTGCCAGCACCACGGCGACTGTCATTCGCCTCATGGCAGGCCAGTCGATGTCGAAGTTCCTCGTTTTCTATCCTCAAGCGGTTTATCTCGATTGCGGCATCGGCCCCTGCGAGCGCCACAGCCGTATCCGTGTTGAGCGCCCCTTCCTTCGGACCGCAGGACGCACCCCCGT
>NW_890714.1:0-567 GCF_000209065.1 Trypanosoma cruzi | reverse complement strand
TACGTCCCTCCCTCTTGTTTTTTTTTTTTTTTTGGGGGGGGGGGATGCGATGCGGTGCAATGAGTGTCTTCTTTTTTTTTTTCCCCTTTGGAAAGCCCTAATAAAAACTTCGCCTCCTTGGTGTGTGTTTCCTTCTTTTTTGTATTTGTTTGTTTGTTTCTTTGGTGGATACCCCCCTGCCACTCCAATTTGCTGCTTATGTCACCCGCCGCCCTCCGTCTCCCCGAAGCAAGGCTAAGTCAAGAAGCAAGCTCTTTCAAAATCGTCAAGGAGGAAACATGTGTTCTTTCTGCCGTGTAATCGTGTTGATTCTCACCATGCTGGCCACCGCTTGCGCTGTGTGTGTGAACATCTTTCCTGTGTTCAAGAAGGAGAGCGACGCTGCGAAGGTAAAGCAGACACTGTGGTACAACCAGACGACCATTTCAGGCGGCGTTGGTACCAAGGTTGATGTGAGTGAGAGTTTGTGCGGGCAGTACAAGCTATTTTTTCAGGTATCAGAGGGCGCGGCTGTGGCTGCGGCAGGCATTGGCCTTGTCGTCGTGTTATTTGTGATTATTCAGATGA
>NW_890713.1:0-567 GCF_000209065.1 Trypanosoma cruzi | reverse complement strand
GGCCCGCATACGCAACACTTGCAGCTGTTCTGCCAGATTGTCAAAGGAAGCTGCCGCCATAGTCAACTGCTGTTTTAGTCGTGCCAACATTTCATCGCTACCAGATATCGCTAACACCATCTTCGAGAACCCTGCAACCGCCTCATTAAATTCATCGTGATGGGCCTCAATGTATCGACCTAACATTACGTCTATATCTTCTTGAAGATCGTAATAAGGTGCCAGACGCTCGTCAATTTCAGTCGCAGTGGCTTCCGTGCCTCCTTCATTGGCAATAATCTCTACTCCACGCTCAAAAGGAACAAAGTTTTCCAAAAGAAGCTCCGGATCCACTTGCGAAAAGAGGAAATTTGCACCACGAACAAACTCTCGATCCACGTGACGCGCATCCCCATCCTCTTCATACTCATCGTCATCGTAGTCATCCTCTCTCACATTCGGCGGATGATAAAATAATTTCTTCGCAAGAAGTTCCGTTTTACTACTTCCTTGCACGGTTCTGCCTTTGTCTGCGAGAACAACACCCGCTTCTGATGCATCGCAACCGACAAGATGTCACCTTTTCCG
>NW_890712.1:0-567 GCF_000209065.1 Trypanosoma cruzi | reverse complement strand
CGAGGGCCTCCGCAGCCACAATCCTGTGCGTGCGTGCATTCTCAGCGTTTTAAACACGGCATGTGTGTGCATGTGCTTGTGTGTTTGGCAGCGCGCCGGAAGTAGCATGTTCTGCACTGGGCACTGATCTTTCCGCAGGGGAATTCCCGGTGGAGGTACATGAAGTGGTGTATGAAAGTGTTTACGTCTCGAAGGGAACGGAACACTCTGTATTAAACATCGTGCGATCCCTCATGCAAATGGAGTGCGAGGCAACTCATAAAGCGGAATCCATCGCAGTTGTCTCAGCGGCGGTTATTGCTCGGCTTGAAAATGTCTCTCCGAGCTGGCGCGATGCATTGTCATTTTCTCTTGGCGGGAGTGGTGGTGCGTCTGACACCGTTGTTTGCAACACTGGTGACGGCAGTGACGGGAGGGGCGGTGATTTCGATGATTGGGACGACTCGGATAGCGGCTTCGATGCCGAAGGCATCGCGCTGGAAGTCGAGATTAGAGAAGCCAGAAGCCTTTTGATGGCCATTCTTGAGAATTGTTTTGGCGCGGATGAAGCCAATTTTCTGCGCGCCA
>NW_890711.1:0-567 GCF_000209065.1 Trypanosoma cruzi | reverse complement strand
CTGCTGCATCACACGTTGTGGTCCAAATATTTGTTTCCAATTATGAATGGTGGGAGTCAGAGACACTCTCTTTCAACGTCTTTTTGCCTGTTCACACACTGGACACCAAACAACCCTGAATTATCCGCTGCTTGGAGGAATTTCGCGAGCTCTTGCCCACAAGGGTGCTGCACTCGGCTGATCTTTTTCGAGCGGCCGCTGCATCACACGTTGTGGTCCAAATTTTTGTTTCCAATTATGAATGGTGGGAGTCAGAGACACTCTCTGTCAATGTCTGTTTGCCTGTTCACACACTGGACACCAAACAACCCTGAATTATCCGCTGCTTGGAGGAATTTCGCGAGCTCTTGCCCCAACAAGGGTGCTGCACTCGGCTGATCGTTTTCGAGCGGCCGCTGCATCACACGTTGTGGTCTAAATTTTTGTTTCCGATTATGAATGGTGGGAGTCAGAGGCACTCTCTTTCAATATCTGTTTGCGTGTTCACACACTGGACACCAAACAACCCTGAACTATCCGCTGCTTGGAGGAATTTCGCGAGCTCTTGCCCACAAGGGTGCTGCACTC
>NW_890710.1:0-566 GCF_000209065.1 Trypanosoma cruzi | reverse complement strand
GAGGCACTCTCTTTCAAGGTCTGTTTGCGTGTTCACACACTGGACGCCAAACAACCCTGAACTATCCGCTGCTTGGAGGAATTTCGCGAGATCTTGCCCACAAGGGTGCTGCAGTCGGATAATCGTTTTCGAGTGGCTGCTGCACCACACGCTGTGGTCTAAATTTTTGTTTCGAATTATGAATGGTGGTGGTCAGAGGCACTCTCTTTCAATGTCTGTTTGCGTGTTCACACACTGGACGCCAAACAACCCTGAACTATCCGCTGCTTGGAGGAATTTCGCGAGATCTTGCCCACAAGGGTGCTGCAGTCGGATAATCGTTTTCGAGTGGCTGCTGCACCACACGCTGTGGTCTAAATTTTTGTTTCGAATTATGAATGGTGGTGGTCAGAGGCACTCTCTTTCAATGTCTGTTTGCGTGTTCACACACTGGACACCAAACAACCCTGAACTATCCGCTGCTTGGAGGAATTTCGCGAGATCTTGCCCACAAGGGTGCTGCAGTCGGATAATTGTTTTCGAGCGGCTGCTGCACCACACGCTGTGGTCTAAATTTTGTTTCGAAT
>NW_890709.1:0-566 GCF_000209065.1 Trypanosoma cruzi | reverse complement strand
CACACACAATAATGTGCCCATGGTATATATGCATGCACACCCATGCAGGCCCGTTGGTGCTCTCTTTTGCACGACACGCACCGCTGCCGTCCTGCCTGGCTGCATGGGCGGAGCACCGTAACTGTTTCTGTTTTGTTTTCATTGCATTGAGTGGGCGACCTCTCTCTCTCTCCCTGTGTGTGTGTTTTGCTTTACGGGAGCAATGAGAGTGTGTGTGCGCTGGTAGTCCCACGCTTCGGCTTTTTGTTTTGTTTTTCTTTTTGATTTTGTGGTTGAGTGCACCCATTCCGCGGCTGCGTGTGTGTGTGTGTGATGATATGAGTAATTTGCGTGTGTGCTTATCTGCCTCTCTCTGCCGTTGCTTTCTTCAGACTCTCTTGTGGCGCACAGCTGCTCTGCAAGTATAGGCGCTGACAAACACACACACACATGCACACACATGCCGTGCTTAAAACGCTGAGAATGCACGCACGCACAGGATTGTGGCTGCCGAGGCCCTCGCGAGGGGGAAAAAACCTGCATTTTTTTTTTTTGACATGTTGCTCGGTGTGTGCTGACGCGTGACG
>NW_890708.1:0-566 GCF_000209065.1 Trypanosoma cruzi | reverse complement strand
AAAACGATCCGCCGAGTGCAGCACCCTTGTGGGCAAGATCTCGCGACATTCCTCCAAGCAGCGGATAGTTCAGGCTTGTTTGGCGTCCAGTGTGTGAACACACAAACAGACATTGAAAGAGAGTGCCTCTGACCACCACCATTCATAATTCGAAACAAAAATTTAGACCACAACGTGCGGTGCAGCGGCCGCTCGAAAACGATCCGGCGAGTGCAGCACCCTTGTGGGCAAGATCTCGCGAAATTCCTCCAAGCAGCGGATAGTTCAGGGTTGTTTGGCGTCCAGTGTGTGAACACGCAAACAGACATTGAAAGAGAGTGCCTCTGACCACCACCATTCATAATTCGAAACAAAAATTTAGACCACAACGTGCGGTGCAGCGGCCGCTCGAAAACGATCCGGCGAGTGCAGCACCCCTGTGGGCAAGATCTCGCGAAATTCCTCCAAGCAGCGGATAGTTCAGGGTTGTTTGGCGTCCAGTGTGTGACACACAAACAGACATTGACAGAGAGTGTCTCTGACCACCACCATTCATAATTCGAAACAAAAATTTAGACCACAGCGTG
>NW_890707.1:0-566 GCF_000209065.1 Trypanosoma cruzi | reverse complement strand
AAATGCGGTCGCGCGACTCCTTTTCACGTAAAGTATTAATGTCGATTTTCGAACAATCGAGCACATTTGCGTTGTCCCCTGGAAAACGAAAAAGACGTGTTTAGGATGCGCAGCCGCAGCGTGGTTAATACTGTAAGTCGTCATATATCTAACGCCCGAGGCCACCGCTGCAGCTTGGATAATTCGACACGTCGTCCCGTATCTAACGTCCGGGGCAGCCGCTGCAACTTGGATAATTCGACACGTCGTCCTGTATCTAGCGTCCGGGGCCACCGCCCTACCATTTTTTATTTCTTGCGGCGGCCAACCCCGGCAGTAAGGACAAAAAAAAGAATCGCGTTTTCTTTAATGTTTTTCCTGTTTGGGGGCGGGGATCTTTGTTTTCTATGATTGCCTCTTTTTTTTTGTCTGTTCCAGGTTGGTTTTGAGGACGCTTGATGTGCCTTCTGGGTGATCGCCGGCTTTTTTATTGGTGATTGCGTATTTTTGGCTTACCGGTGTGCCGCTCAGCGCCATTTTGTTTTACTTCTTTTCTGCTTATTGGGGCGTGTTGTATTCGTCACGCG
>NW_890706.1:0-566 GCF_000209065.1 Trypanosoma cruzi | reverse complement strand
ACAAATGGCGCTGAGCGGCACACCGGTAGCCAAAAATACGCAATCACCAATAAAAAAGCCGGCGATCACCCAGCAGGCACATCAAGCGTCCTCAAAACCAACCTGGAACAGACAAAAAAAAAGAGGCAATCATAGAAAACAAAGATCCCCGCCCCCAAACAGGAAAAACATTAAAGAAAACGCGATTCTTTTTTTTGTCCTTACTGCCGGGGTTGGCCGCCGCAAGAAATAAAAAATGGTAGGGCGGTGGCCCCGGACGCTAGATACGGGACGACGTGTCGAATTATCCAAGTTGCAGCGGCTGCCCCGGACGTTAGATACAGCACGACGTGTCGAATTATCCAAGCTGCAGCGGTGGCCTCGGGCGTTAGATATATGACGACTTACAGTAGTAACCACGCTGCGGCTGCGCATCCTAAACACGTCTTTTTCGTTTTCCAGGGGACAACGCAAATGTGCTCGATTTGTTCGAAGATCGACATTAATACTTTACGTGAAAAGGAGTCGCGCGACCGCATTTTTTTAGCTCAGTGGCAAACACGCTCACAATGTCCTCCGGGGACGCG
>NW_890705.1:0-566 GCF_000209065.1 Trypanosoma cruzi | reverse complement strand
ATCGTTTTCGAGCGGCTGCTGCACCACACGTTGTGGTCTAAATTTTTGTTTCGAATTATGAATGGTGGTGGTCAGAGACACTCTCTTTCAATGTCTGTTTGCGTGTTCACACACTGGACGCCAAACAACCCTGAACTATCCGCTGCTTGGAGGAATTTCGCGAGATCTTGCCCACAAGGGTGCTGCAGTCGGCGGATCGTTTTCGAGTGGCTGCTGCACCACACGTTGTGGTCTAAATTTTTGTTTCGAATTATGAATGGTGGTGGTCAGAGGCACTCTCTTTCAATGTCTGTTTGCGTGTTCACACACTGGACGCCAAACAACCCTGAACTATCCGCTGCTTGGAGGAGTTTCGCGAGATCTTGCCCACATGGGTGCTGCAGTCGGCGGATCGTTTTCGAGTGGCTGCTGCACCACACGCTGTGGTCTAAATTTTTGTTTCGAATTATGAATGGTGGTGGTCAGAGACACTCTCTTTCAATGTCTGTTTGCGTGTTCACACACTGGACGCCAAACAACCCTGAACTATCCGCTGCTTGGAGGATTTCGCGAGATCTGCCCACATG
>NW_890704.1:0-566 GCF_000209065.1 Trypanosoma cruzi | reverse complement strand
ACGCTGTGGTCTATATTTTTGTTTCGAATTTATGAATGGTGGTGGTCAGAGGCACTCTCTTTCAATGTCTGTTTGCGTGTTCACACACTGGACGCCAAACAACCCTGAACTATCCGCTGCTTGGAGGAATGTCGCGAGATCTTGCCCACAAGGGTGCTGCAGTCGGATAATCGTTTTCGAGTGGCTGCTGCACCACACGCTGTGGTCTAAATTTTTGTTTCGAATTATGAATGGTGGTGGTCAGAGGCACTCTCTTTCAATGTCCGTTTGCGTGTTCACACACTGGACGCCAAACAACCCTGAACTATCCGCTGCTTGGAGGAATGTCGCGAGATCTTGCCCACAAGGGTGCTGCACTCGGATAATCGTTTTCGAGTGGCTGCTGCACCACACGCTGTGGTCTAAATTTTTGTTTCGAATTATGAATGGTGGTGGTCAGAGGCACTCTCTTTCAATGTCTGTTTGCGTGTTCACACACTGGACGCCAAACAACCCTGAACTATCCGCTGCTTGGAGGAATGTCGCGAGATCTTGCCCACAAGGGTGCTGCATTCGGATAATCGTTT
>NW_890703.1:0-566 GCF_000209065.1 Trypanosoma cruzi | reverse complement strand
CTCTCTTTCAATGTCTGTTTGCGTGTTCACACACTGGACACCAAACAACCCTGAACTATCCGCTGCTTGGAGGAATTTCGCGAGATCTTGCCCACAGGGGTGCTGCACTCGGCGGATCGTTTTCGAGCGGCTGCTGCACCACACGTTGTGGTCTAAATTTTTGTTGCGAATTATGAATGGTGGTGGTCAGAGACACTCTCTTTCAATGTCTGTTTGCGTGTTCACACTCCGGACACCAAACAACCCTGAATTATCCGCTGCTTGGAGGAATTTCGCGAGATCTTGCCCACAGTGGTGCTGCAGTCGGCGGATCGTTTTCGAGCGGCTGCTGCACCACATGCTGTGGTCTAAATTTTTGTTGCGAATTATGAATGGTGGTGGTCAGAGACACTCTCTTTCAATGTCTGTTTGCGTGTTCACACACTGGACACCAAACAACCCTGAACTATCCGCTGCTTGGAGGAATTTCGCGAGATCTTGCCCACAGGGGTGCTGCAGTCGGCGGATCGTTTTCGAGCGGCTGCTGCACCACACGTTGTGTCTAAATTTTTTTTTCGAATTATGGA
>NW_890702.1:0-566 GCF_000209065.1 Trypanosoma cruzi | reverse complement strand
TTTGCGTGTTCACACACTGGACACGAAACAACCCTGAACTATCCGCTGCTTGGAGGAATTTCGCGAGCTCTTGCCCACACGGGTGCTGCACTCGGCTGATCGTTTTCGAGCGGCTGCTGCATCACACGTTGTGGTCCAAACTTTTGTTTCCGATTGTGAATGGTGGGAGTCAGAGGCACTCTCTGTCAATATCTGTTTGCGTGTTCACACACTGGACACCAAACAACCCTGAACTATCCGCTGCTTGGAGGAATTTCGCGAGCTCTTGCCCACACGGGTGCTGCACTCGGCTGATCGATTTCGAGCGGCTGCTGCAGCACACGTTGTGGTCCAAATTTTTGTTTCCGATTGTGAATGGTGGGAGTCAGAGACACTCTCTGTCAATATCTGTTTGCGTGTTCACACACTGGACACCAAACAACCCTGAACTATCCGCTGCTTGGAGGAATTTCGCGAGCTCTTGCCCACACGGGTGCTGCACTCGGCTGATCGATTTCGAGCGGCTGCTGCAGCACACGTTGTGGTCCAAATTTTTGTTTCCGATTGTGAATGGTGGGAGTCAGAGG
>NW_890701.1:0-566 GCF_000209065.1 Trypanosoma cruzi | reverse complement strand
CAGGCACCACCGTTTCGTCGTCGTACCGACCACCCGCACCGCCGTAGCAGCCCATGGCCGGTGATGCCCGCTCAGAAGCCCTGGGCCTGCTCGAGTGTGCATCCAGTGCGAGAGGCAAAATTGGTTGTGCTACGCCGGAGAAGTAATGAATTTGTGCTGCTCAAGAAGGTGGGCGCAGTTTTACCTCGAGTTGGAAAGTGTCTGCCCAAACAGTACGTCAGGCTCGGGAAGCGCATCGCCGCCCACGCACTCGCCGCGTCCACGCCGCGCCACCGCTGGAAGGCCGCCGTCACACCGCAGTGCACGCACCCAAACACAGCGGCGAGCAGCGCGTTGCCCACCACCATCCACAGCGGGTCAAGGGCAGCGAACACCGACAGGAAGTACGGCAGCGCAACGGTGCTCGCACGCTCCTGCGCCGAGGCGCATGACATCCTCGCGAACACGCCGAGCGCCTGCATCTCCAGGATGGAGCCCAGCCCGCCGGTCACCACCACCGCAACAGCCGCCGCACCCGCAACAACGCCGGTGATCGCCGAGAGGGCGCTGGCAGCGGCGGGCAGCGT
>NW_890700.1:0-566 GCF_000209065.1 Trypanosoma cruzi | reverse complement strand
GGATGTCTCAAGAAAAGACAGGGCTGCAGCGACCGGTCCTGGCACAACTCTCCCCTATTGCAATTCGTGGGCATTCCGACGAAGGTGTCAAAAAATTGCGTAGGAGAAACGACGATGGGTGCTTTGGGGAGGCCCTCTTCAAAGGTAATGCTCCTGCACGCAGTCTTCTTTTTGGCGATGATGCATGTCATCGGAGGGTGGAAAATCTTTATCTGCTGGACAATAATCCAACCAACTGGTCCGGCATTAAAACGAACCTGAAGCGTGAAATACCACTTCTGCAAGACCCTACAGAAACATTTGCAAGAATGAACAAAGTTATGCATCAGACGCTTAAATATGTAAAGGAGGTGGAGAGCATCAATTTTAGTAGTCGTGGTGTGATTGATTTTAACGGGGAGGTGATGGAGGACCATCAGAGAATTTTTCTTTCAGTATGTACTAGTGTGTTTGCGAACTTTTCCTTCAGTTGCCAAATGGATGTGGAGAAACTCCTAAGCTTTCTCATGGCTTTGTTTGAGAATTATTCCAAAGAAAATGCCTATCATAATGCCCTTCATGCAGCC
>NW_890699.1:0-566 GCF_000209065.1 Trypanosoma cruzi | reverse complement strand
AGAAGGAGAGGGATGACGCCGTGGCGGAGAATTCTCAGCTGCAGAGGGAGAGGGATGAAGCCGTGGCGGAGAATTCTCAGCTGCAGAGGGAGAGGGATGACGCCGTGGCGGAGATTGCCCAGCTGCAGAGGGAGAGGGATGACGCCGTGGCGGAGAATGCCCAGCTGCAGAAGGAGAGGGATGAAGCCGTGGCGGAGATTGCCCAGCTGCAGAAGGAGAGGGATGACGCCGTGGCGGAGAATGCCCAGCTGCAGAAGGAGAGGGATGAAGCCGTGGCGGAGAATGCCCAGCTGCAGAGGGAGAGGGATGACGCCGTGGCGGAGATTGCCCAGCTGCAGAGGGAGAGGGATGACGCCGTGGCGGAGAATTCTGTGCCGCAGAGGGAGAGGGATGACGCCGTGGCGGAGAATGCCCAGCTGCAGAAGGAGAGGGATGACGCCGTGGCGGAGAATGCCCAGCTGCAGAAGGAGAGGGATGACGCCGTGGCGGAGAATGCCCTGCTGCAGAAGGAGAGGGATGAAGCCGTGGCGGAGAATTCTGTGCTGCAGAAGGAGAGGGACGAAGCC
>NW_890698.1:0-565 GCF_000209065.1 Trypanosoma cruzi | reverse complement strand
GAACTATCCGCTGCTTGGAGGAATTTCGCGAGCTCTTGCCCACACGGGTGCTGCACTCGGCTGATCGTTTTCGAGCGGCCGCTGCATCACACGTTGTGGTCCAAATTTTTGATTCCGATTGTGAATGGTGGGAGTCAGAGGCACTCTCTGTCAATATCTGTTTGCGTGTTCACACACTGGACACCAAACAACCCTGAACTATCCGCTGCTTGGAGGAATTTCGCGAGCTCTTGCCCACACGGGTGCTGCACTCGGCTGATCGTTTTCGAGCGGCTGCTGCATCACACGTTGTGGTCCAAATTTTTGTTTCCGATTGTGAATGGTGGGAGTCAGAGGCACTCTCTGTCAATATCTGTTTGCGTGTTCACACACTGGACACCAAACAACCCTGAACTATCCGCTGCTTGGAGGAATTTCGCGAGCTCTTGCCCACACGGGTGCTGCGCTCGGCTGATCGTTTTCGAGCGGCTGCTGCATCACACGTCGTGGCCTAAATTTTTGTTTCCGATTGTGAATGGTGGGAGTCAGAGGCACTCTCTGTCAATATCTGTTTGCGTGTTCACAC
>NW_890697.1:0-565 GCF_000209065.1 Trypanosoma cruzi | reverse complement strand
TTTAAACTTCTGGTTGGCAGGACGGGTTGTGCGAGTTCTGCAATCGCACTGATTCCATCTGTTTCGTGGTTTTGTGCGGCTGCGGCTGCGGTGGTGGCCGCGTGAGAGTGAGTGTGAGAGAGCCATGCACCGCCCGCATACACACACTTCCTTCTCTCTCTGTGTGTGTGTCCCCTTGCATGGACTCTCGTCGTCGCCTCACCCCACGAAGCACACACAATAATGTGCCCATTGTATATATGCATGCACACCCATGCAGGCCCGTTGGTGCTCTCTTTTGCACGACACGCACCGCTGCCGTCCTGCCTGGCTGCATGGGCGGAGCACCGTAACTGTTTCTGTTTTGTTTTCATTGCATTGAGTGGGCGACCTCTCTCTCTCTCCCTGTGTGTGTGTTTTGCTTTACGGGAGCAATGAGAGTGTGTGTGCGCTGGTAGTCCCACGCTTCGGCTTTTTGTTTTGTTTTTCTTTTTGATTTTGTGGTTGAGTGCACCCATTCCGCGGCTGCGTGTGTGTGTGTGTGATGATATGAGTAAGTTTGCGTGTGTGCTATCTGCCTCTCTCT
>NW_890696.1:0-565 GCF_000209065.1 Trypanosoma cruzi | reverse complement strand
TCACACGTTGTGGTCCAAATTTTTGTTTCCAATTATGAATGGTGAGAGTCAGAGACACTCTCTGTCACTATCTGTTTGCGTGTTCACACACTGGACACCAAACAACCCTGAACTATCCGCTGCTTGGAGGAATTTCGCGAGCTCTTGCTCACACGGGTGCTGCACTCGGCTGATCGTTTTCGAGCAGTGGCTGCATCACACGTTGTGGTCCAAATTTTTGTTTCCGATTATGAATGGTGGGAGTCAGAGACACTCTCTGTCACTATCTGTTTGCGTGTTCACACACTGGACACCAAACAACCCTGAACTATCCGCTGCTTGGAGGAATTTCGCGAGCTCTTGCTCACACGGGTGCTGCACTCGGCTGATCGTTTTCGAGCAGTGGCTGCATCACACGTTGTGGTCCAAATTTTTGTTTCCGATTATGAATGGTGGGAGTCAGAGGCACTCTCTGTCACTATCTGTTTGCGTGTTCACACACTGGACACCAAACAAGCCTGAATTATCCGCTGCTTGGAGGAATTTCGCGAGCTCTTGCTCACACGGGTGCTGCACTCGGGTGATC
>NW_890695.1:0-565 GCF_000209065.1 Trypanosoma cruzi | reverse complement strand
TATATGCATGCACACCCATGCAGGCCCGTTGGTGCTCTCTTTTGCGCGACACGCACCGCTGCCGTCCTGCCTGGCTGCATGGACGGAGCACCGTAACTGTTTCTGTTTTGTTTTTATCGCATAGAGTGGGCGACCTCTCTCTCTCCCTCTGTGTGTGTGTTTTGCTTTACGGGAGTAATGAGAGTGTGTGTGCGCTGGTCGTCCCACGCTTCGGCTTTTTGTTTTGTTTTCCTTTTTTTTTTTGTGGTTGAGTGCACCCATTCCGCGGCTGCGTGTGTGTGTGTGTGTGTGCGATGATATGAGTAATTTGCGTGTGTGCTATCTGCCTCTCTCTGCCGTTGCTTTCTTCAGACTCTCTTGTGGCGCACAGCTGCTCTGCAAGTATAGGCGCTGACAAACACACACACACATGCACACACATGCCGTGTTTAAAACGCTGAGAATGCACGCACGCACAGGATTGTGGCTGCGGAGGCCCTCGCGAGGGGGGAAAAAGCCTGCATTTTGTTTTTTTTTGACATGTGCTCGGTGTGTGCTGACGCGTGACGAATACAACACGCCCCAC
>NW_890694.1:0-565 GCF_000209065.1 Trypanosoma cruzi | reverse complement strand
GTCCAGTGTGTGAACACGCAAACAGATAGTGACAGAGAGTGCCTCTGACTCCCACCATTCACAATCGGAAACAAAAATTTGGACCACAACGTGTGCTGCAGCAGCCGCTCGAAACGATCAGCCGAGTGCAGCACCCGTGTGGGCAAGAGCTCGCGAAATTCCTCCAAGCAGCGGATAGTTCAGGGTTGTTTGGTGTCCAGTGTGTGAACACGCAAACAGATAGTGACAGAGAGTGCCTCTGACTCCCACCATTCACAATCGGAAACAAAAATTTGGACCACAACGTGTGATGCAGCAGCCGCTCGAAATCGATCAGCCGAGTGCAGCACCCGTGTGGGCAAGAGCTCGCGAAATTCCTCCAAGCAGCGGATAGTTCAGGGTTGTTTGGTGTCCAGTGTGTGAACACGCAAACAGATATTGACAGAGAGTGCCTCTGACTCCCACCATTCACAATCGGAAACAAAAATTTGGACCACAACGTGTGATGCAGCAGCCGCTCGAAATCGATCAGCCGAGTGCAGCACCCGTGTGGGCAGAGCTCGCGAAATTCCTCCAAGCAGCGGAT
>NW_890693.1:0-565 GCF_000209065.1 Trypanosoma cruzi | reverse complement strand
CCGCATACACACACTTCCTTCTCTCTCTGTGTGTGTGTCCCCTTGCATGGACTCTCGTCGTCGCCTCACCCCACGAAGCACACACAATAATGTGCCCATTGTATATATGCATGCACACCCATGCAGGCCCGTTGGTGCTCTCTTTTGCACGACACGCACCGCTGCCGTCCTGCCTGGCTGCATGGGCGGAGCACCGTAACTGTTTCTGTTTTGTTTTCATTGCATTGAGTGGGCGACCTCTCTCTCTCTCCCTGTGTGTGTGTTTTGCTTTACGGGAGCAATGAGAGTGTGTGTGCGCTGGTAGTCCCACGCTTCGGCTTTTTGTTTTGTTTTTCTTTTTGATTTTGTGGTTGAGTGCACCCATTCCGCGGCTGCGTGTGTGTGTGTGTGATGATATGAGTAATTTGCGTGTGTGCTTATCTGCCTCTCTCTGCCGTTGCTTTCTTCAGACTCTCTTGTGGCGCACAGCTGCTCTGCAAGTATAGGCGCTGAACAAACACACACACACATGCACACACATGCCGTGCTTAAAACGCTGAGAATGCACGCACGCACAGGATTGTGG
>NW_890692.1:0-565 GCF_000209065.1 Trypanosoma cruzi | reverse complement strand
CCAGTGTGTGAACACGCAAACAGACATCGAAAGAGAGTGTCTCTGACCACCACCATTCATAATTCGAAACAAAAATTTAGACCACAGCGTGTGGTGCAGCAGCCACTCGAAAACGATCCGCCGAGTGCAGCACCCATGTGGGCAAGATCTCGCGAAATTCCTCCAAGCAGCGGATGGTTCAGGGTTGTTTGGCGTCCAGTGTGTGAACACGCAAACAGACATTGAAAGAGAGTGTCTCTGACCACCACCATTCATAATTCGAAACAAAAATTTAGACCACAACGTGCGGTGCAGCAGCCACTCGAAAACGATCCGCCGAGTGCAGCACCCCTGTGGGCAAGATCTCGCGAAATTCCTCCAAGCAGCGGATGGTTCCGGGTTGTTTGGCGTCCAGTGTGTGAACACGCAAACAGACATTGAAAGAGAGTGTCTCTGACCACCACCATTCATAATTCGAAACAAAAATTTAGACCACAGCGTGTGGTGCAGCAGCCACTCGAAAACGATCCGCCGAGTGCAGCACCCTGTGGGCAGGAGCTCGCGAAATTCCTCCAAGCAGCGGATA
>NW_890691.1:0-565 GCF_000209065.1 Trypanosoma cruzi | reverse complement strand
GAGGCACTCTCTGTTCAAAATCTGTTTGCGTGTTCACACACTGGACACCAAACAACCCTGAACTATCCGCTGCTTGGAGGAATTTCGCGAGCTCTTGCCCACACGGGTGCTGCACTCGGCTGATCGTTTTCGAGCGGCCGCTGCATCACACGTTGTGGTCTAAATTTTTGTTTCCGATTATGAATGATGGGGGTCAGAGGCACTCTCTGTCAATATCTGTTTGCGTGTTCACACACTGGACACCAAACAACCCTGAATTATCCGCTGCTTGGAGGAATTTCGCGAGCTCTTGCCCACACGGGTGCTGCACTCGGCTGATCGTTTTCGAGCGGCCGCTGCATCACACGTTGTGGTCTAAATTTTTGTTTCCAATTATGAATGGTGGGGGTCAGAGGTACTCTCTGTCAATATCTGTTTGCGTGTTCACACACTGGACACCAAACAACCCTGAATTATCCGCTGCTTGGAGGAATTTCGCGAGCTCTTGCCCACACGGGTGCTGCACTCGGCTGATCGTTTTCGAGCGGCCGCTCATCACACGTTGTGGTCTAAATTTTTGTTTCCG
>NW_890690.1:0-565 GCF_000209065.1 Trypanosoma cruzi | reverse complement strand
ACACGCTGTGGTCTAAATTTTTGTTTCGAATTATGAATGGCGGGAGTCAGAGGCACTCTCTTTCAATGTATGTTTGCGTGTTCACACACTGGACACCAAACAACCCTGAATTATCCGCTGCTTGGAGGAATTTCGCGAGCTCCTGCCCACAATGGTGCTGCACTCGGCGGATCGTTTTCGAGCGGCTGCTGCACCACACGTTGTGGTCTAAATTTTTGTTTCGAATTATGAATGGCGGGAGTCAGAGGCACTCTCTTTCAATGTATGTTTGCGTGTGCACACACTGGACACCAAACAACCCTGAACTATCCGCTGCTTGGAGGAATTTCGCGAGCTCTTGCCCACAAGGGTGCTGCACTCGGCGGATCGTTTTCGAGCGGCTGCTGCACCACACGTTGTGGTCTATGTTTTTGTTTCGAATTATGAATGGCGGGAGTCAGAGGCACTCTCTTTCAATGTATGTTTGCGTGTTCACACACTGGACACCAAACAACCCTGAACTATCCGCTGCTTGGAGGAATTTCGCGAGCTCCTGCCCACAATGTGCTGCACTCGCGGATCGTTT
>NW_890689.1:0-565 GCF_000209065.1 Trypanosoma cruzi | reverse complement strand
CGTAGTAACCACGCTGCGGCTGCGGCCCCGTACGAGAGATATATGACGACTTATCGTAGTAACCACGCTGCGGCTGCGGCCCCGTACGAGAGATATATGACGAACTTATCGTAGTAACCACGCTGCGGCGGCGCACCCTAAACATGTCGTTTTCGTTTTCCAGGGGACAACGCAAATGTGCTCGATTGTTCGAAGATCGAAATTAATACTTTACGTGAAAAGGGGTCGCGCGACCGCATTTCTATAGCTCAGTGGCAAACACGCTCACAATGTCATCCGGGGACGCGGGTTCGATTCCCGCAGAAGCCTAAGTTTTTTCCATTTTTTTTTGAATTCTTGTTTCATATTGCTTTTTAAACTTCTGGTTTGCAGGACGGTGTGCGAGTTCTGCAATCGCACTGATTCCATCTGTTTCGTGGTTTGTGCGGCTGCGGCTGCGGTGGTGGCCGCGTGAGAGTGAGTGTGAGAGAGCCATGCACCGCCCGCACACACACTCTTCCTTCTCTCTCTGTGTGTGTTCCCCTTGCATGACTCTCGCCCTCACCTCACCCCAGAAGCACACACA
>NW_890688.1:0-565 GCF_000209065.1 Trypanosoma cruzi | reverse complement strand
AAGATCCCCGCCCGCAAACAGGAAAAACATTAAAGAAAACGCGATTCTTTGTTTTGTCCTTACTGCCGGGGTTGGCCGCCGCAAGAAATAAAAAATGGTAGGGCGGTGGCCCCGGACGCTAGATACGGGACGACGTGTCGAATTATCCAAGTTGCAGCGGCTGCCCCGGACGTTAGATACGGGACGACGTGTCGAATTATCCAAGTTGCAGCGGCTGCCCCGGACGTTAGATACAGCACGACGTGTCGAATTATCCAAGCTGCAGCGGTGGCCTCGGGCGTTAGATATATGACGACTTACAGTAGTAACCACGCTGCGGCTGCGCATCCTAAACACGTCTTTTTCGTTTTCCAGGGGACAACGCAAATGTGCTCGATTGTTCGAAGATCGACATTAATACTTTACGTGAAAAGGAGTCGCGCGACCGCATTTTTTTAGCTCAGTCGCCAAACACGCTCACAATGTCATCCGGGGACGCGGGTTCGATTCCCGCAGAAGCCTAAGTTTTTTCCATTTTTTTTTTTTTTTTGAATTCTTGTTTCATATGCTTTTAACTTCTGTTGCA
>NW_890687.1:0-565 GCF_000209065.1 Trypanosoma cruzi | reverse complement strand
CGAAATCCTCCAAGCAGCGGATAGTTCAGGGTTGTTTGTGTCCAGTGTGTGAACACGCAAACAGACATTGACAGAGAGTGTCTCTGGCCACCACCATTCATAATTCGAAACAGAAATTTAGACCACAACGTGTGGTGCAGCGGCCGCTCGAAAACGATCCGGCGAGTGCAGCACCCCTGTGGGCAAGATCTCGCGAAATTCCTCCAAGCAGCGGATAGTTCAGGGTTGTTTGGCGTCCAGTGTGTGAACACGCAAACAGACATTGACAGAGAGTGTCTCTGACCACCACCATTCATAATTCGAAACAAAAATTTAGACCACAGCGTGTGGTGCAGCGGCCGCTCGAAAACGATCCGCCGACTGCAGCACCCCTGTGGGCAAGATCTCGCGAAATTCCTCCAAGCAGCGGATAGTTCAGGGTTGTTTGGCGTCCAGTGTGTGAACACGCAAACAGACATTGAAAGAGAGTGTCTCTGACCACCAGCATTCATAATTCGAAACAGAAATTTAGACCACAACGTGCGGTGCAGCGGCCGCTCGAAAACGATCCGGCGAGTGCAGCACC
>NW_890686.1:0-565 GCF_000209065.1 Trypanosoma cruzi | reverse complement strand
CTCGCGACATTCCTCCAAGCAGCGGATAGTTCAGGTTTGTTTGGCGTCCAGTGTGTGAACACGCAAACAGACATTGAAAGAGAGTGTCTCTGACCACCACCATTCATAATTCGAAACAAAAATTTAGACCACAACGTGCGGTGCAGCAGCCGCTCGAAAACGATCCGCCGACTGCAGCACCCCTGTGGGCAAGATCTCGCGACATTCCTCCAAGCAGCGGATAGTTCAGGGTTGTTTGGCGTCCAGTGTGTGAACACGCAAACAGACATTGAAAGAGAGTGCCTCTGACCACCACCATTCATAATTCGAAACAAAAATTTAGACCACAACGTGCGGTGCAGCGGCCGCTCGAAAACGATCCGCCGACTGCAGCACCCTTGTGGGCAAGATCTCGCGAAACTCCTCCAAGCAGCGGATAGTTCAGGGTTGTTTGGCGTCCAGTGTGTGACACGCAAACAGACATTGAAAGAGAGTGTCTCTGACCACCACCATTCATAATTCGAAACAAAAATTTAGACCACAACGTGCGGTGCAGCAGCCGCTCGAAAACGATCCGCCGACTGCA
>NW_890685.1:0-565 GCF_000209065.1 Trypanosoma cruzi | reverse complement strand
TCGTTTACAAGATCTTAAGCAACTCACCTTGGCGATGGCGGCTCGGTCCATGGACCACACACAGTGGCTGGCGAAGCTTGTGGCCTTTGACACGACGAGCCGCAACTCGAACCTTGAGCTCATCCACTACTGCAAGGACTACCTGGAGGGGCTTGGTGTCAAGTGCACCCTGCTACACAACGCCGAGAGGAACAAGGCAAACCTGTGGGCGACGCTGCCGGGCGACGGCGGCGTGACGAAGGGCGGCATCATTCTCTCCGGCCACACGGACGTGGTCCCGGTGGACGGGCAGAAGTGGGACAGCGATCCGTTTACGCTGACGGAGCGGGATGGGAAACTGTACGGTCGCGGCACGTCCGACATGAAGGGCTTTGTTGCCGTGTGCATGTCTCTGGCCCCCGAGCTCCTCAAGATGAAGCGCGCGAAGCCGATCCACTTTGCGTGGTCGTACGACGAGGAGGTGAGCTGTCTCGGCGGCATGGAGCTGGCGGAGTTTGCGCGGGACCACGACGTCAGGGCGGAAGGCTGCATCATTGGGGAGCCGACCGGCATGACTGTGGTAATT
>NW_890683.1:0-565 GCF_000209065.1 Trypanosoma cruzi | reverse complement strand
AGAGAGAGAAGGAAGAGTGTGTGTGCGGGCGGGTGCATGGCTTCTTTCACACTCACTTTCACGCGGCCACCACCGCAGCCGCAGCCGCACAAACCACGAAACAGATGGAATCAGTGCGATTGCAGAACTCGCACACCGTCCTGCAAACCAGAAGTTTAAAAAGCAATATGAAACAAGAATTCAAAAAAAAATGGAAAAAACTTAGGCTTCTGCGGGAATCGAACCCGCGTCCCCGGATGACATTGTGAGCGTGTTTGCCACTGAGCTATAAAAATGCGGTCGCGCGACCCCTTTTCACGTAAAGTATTAATTTCGATCTTCGAACAATCGAGCACATTTGCGTTGTCCCCTGGAAAACGAAAACGACATGTTTAGGGTGCGCCGCCGCAGCGTGGTTACTACGATAAGTTCGTCATATATCTCTCGTACGGGGCCGCAGCCGCAGCGTGGTTACTACGATAAGTCGTCATATATCTCTCGTACGGGGCCGCAGCCGCAGCGTGGTTACTACGATTCGTCGTGTTGTATCCGGCGTCCGGGGCAGCCGCTGCAACTTGGATAATTC
>NW_890682.1:0-565 GCF_000209065.1 Trypanosoma cruzi | reverse complement strand
GAACTCACGATGGATTGTCGCCTTTTCATGGATGACACAATGCCACCCTTTCAGTGTCACTGCAAGACGTCTATTTGTGCAGGATGGATCCGAGGGGGTGTGATGAGAGAAAGTCATTTCTTTGAGTCTTACACGGAGAGGCTGATCCACCGGGAGGACAAATTTATTACACAACTGACGAGGAATTGAAGTGAGGGAATTATTATTATTGTTATTATTTTTGCGGCAATGCATTCAGCTGGGTGGGACGCTGTTGAATGTCTTTCATGCCGGTTTTTTTTTTTTTTTTTTTCTTTTGCTCTTTGAGGGAAGGAGGGCGGATGGTGAACAAAGCAAACGGAATACTCATAGAAAATTAATACGCACACACTGTTCCCCCGTCGGCGAGGGAGGAAGACGTCTCTCCAGCAAGGAGGCGGACCCTCACACGCCGTCGGAAGGAGAAATGTCCGCACTGTGATTCTACATTGACGGGATTCTCGGGTCTCGTCAGTCACTGTCGGTCATTTCATCCGGAACATCCTCCACCGCTTCCCGAGCTCAAATGCGATTTCTGTGACATGGT
>NW_890681.1:0-565 GCF_000209065.1 Trypanosoma cruzi | reverse complement strand
AAAAAAAAAAAAAAAAAAAAAAAAAGGGGTCCGTAGACCCCGGTCAAAAGAAATTGACCAAACATAACCGCCAGAGGCGGGTTGGAAGCTTCGCGTACCAATATAGTACAGAAACTGTATCAATAATAGCGTTAGTTGAAAGGAGTTGTGTTCCACAACGGTTTTCAATTTTGATGAGGGGTCCTTCGCGGCACTTGGGACCGTGTACAAAAACCCCCCCCCCCCCTCCCAGGCCACACTGGGGAGGGGTCAGGGTCCGGGACGTCGGCCCCGGGATAGCGCCGTGGACGGCGTCAGGGGGCGGAAAAGACGCACATGGCGAGTGTGGAACAGCAAATGCAGCCGAGTGTGCGAGCAAGGCAAAAACACCGGAAAACACAGGAAGAAGCGCGGCATACGCGGAAAAAAGGCGAATAAACGGAACGAGAGAGAGAAAACACAAAACAAAACAAAGATGCAGGCAATAGCAGCCATGAAGCGAAAATGAGGGGGCCCGAAGGAGGTGGCGGACACGCAACGTGGGGGGGGGGGGGGCAGCCGCACAAGGGGGTACGGGGCATATATA
>NW_890680.1:0-565 GCF_000209065.1 Trypanosoma cruzi | reverse complement strand
CTTTTCCTGCTTTTTTTTTTTCTTCTTTTTTTTTTGGTCCGGTTTTTATAAATAAAAATAATGTAAAACAAAACCAAATCTTCCTCGATTCCGTTTATTGCAGCCGCTGCCGCCTCTTCTTCCATTTTATCTCCTCTCACGCCGACGCGGAGACCCTACAGAAGCTCCTCTTTTACATCCTTCCTTTCCCCCTCAGAAGATCCCCTCCCCCCTTTCACACATGCACATTCACTCATTAACAGAGTGAAGGCAGTTGACATGTGTAATAATGTGGTGCGTGAGAAGGAAGAAGGGAAATGGAGACAATTCATTGGGTTTTTCTTTTTCTTTTTCTTTTTTTTTAAATTATTATTCCCCACCCCCCTACAACAACAACAACAACAACGAAAAAGAAATGTCTGACTTTGGTGGTGATGCAGGGGAAATTCGTTTTCTTAAAGAAAAAAAAAAAAAAAAATTCCACCTTCCCCCCCTCCTACATTTTTTTTTTCTCTGATTTTTCGTGACTCACGTAGACGGGGAGGAGAGAGAGAGAGAGAGAGGAGAGCTGAATTTACCATAATGG
>NW_890679.1:0-565 GCF_000209065.1 Trypanosoma cruzi | reverse complement strand
TAGTTGAAAGGAGTTGTGTTCCACAACGGTTTTCAATTTTAATGAGGGGTCCTTCGCGGCATTTGGGACCGTGTACAAAAACCCCCTCCCCCCCCTCCCAGGCCACACTGGGGAGGGGTCAGGTTCCGGGACGTCGGCCCCGGGATAGCCCCGTGGACGGCGTCAGGGGGCGGAAAAGACGCACATGGCGAGTGTGGAACAGCAAATGCAGCCGAGTGTGCGAGCAAGGCAAAAACACCGGAAAACACAGGAAGAAGCGCGGCATACGCGGAGAAAAGGCGAATAAAAGGATCGAGACGGAGAAAACACAAAACAAAACAAAGATGCAGGCAATAGCAGCCATGAAGCGAAAATGAGGGGGCCCGAAGGAGGTGGCGGACACGCAACGTGGGGGGGGGGGGGCAGCCCCACGAGGGGGTACGGGGCTATATATATATGGGTATATATATATAGGGGTATATGTATATATGGCGGACAGACCCACAAAAAAAAAAAAAAAAAAAAAAAAAGGGGTCCGTAGACCCCGGTCAAAAGAAATTGACCAAACATAACCGCCAGAGGCGGG
>NW_890678.1:0-564 GCF_000209065.1 Trypanosoma cruzi | reverse complement strand
TGAATGGTGGTGGTCAGAGACACTCTCTTTCAATGTCTGTTTGCGTGTTCACACACTGAACGCCAAACAACCCGGAACTATCCGCTGCTTGGAGGAATTTCGCGAGCTCCTGCCCACAGGGGTGCTGTACTCGGATAATCGTTTTCGAGCGGCTGCTGCACCACACGCTGTGGTCTAAATTTTTGTTTCGAATTATGAATGGTGGTGGTCAGAGACACTCTCTTTCAATGTCTGTTTGCGTGTTTCACACACTGGACGCCAAACAACCCGGAACTATCCGCTGCTTGGAGGAATGTCGCGAGATCTTTGCCCACAACGGTGCTGCACTCGGATAATCGTTTTCGAGCGGCTGCTGCACCACACGCTGTGGTCTATGTTTTTGTTTCGAATTATGAATGGTGGTGGTCAGAGACACTCTCTTTCAATGTCTGTTTGCGTGTTCACACACTGAACACCAAACAACCCGGAACTATCCGCTGCTTGGAGGAATTTCGCGAGATCTTGCCCACAACGGTGCTGCACTCGGATAATCGTTTTCGAGCGGCTGCTGCACCACACGCTGTG
>NW_890677.1:0-564 GCF_000209065.1 Trypanosoma cruzi | reverse complement strand
GGAATACCCTCACACTCCGGAAACGGTATACTTGTATGCGTTTCTCGTGCTGCCCTTGCGGCTGCCTCTTTGGTCGTGTACGTGACAAAGGCAACGTTCCGTTTGTTGTTTGAGGACCGCTGCGCCGCGTCCCCGTTGTTCGCTCCAATTATATATACATTTATTCGGCTGGCCGCCACCGTGACGTGCTGCAGACTCTGCGGAGTGGAGATATTATTAGTTACGAGGTGGCTGAGTTCAAGTTCCTCCAACCACAAGACCCCGCCGCAGGGTTGGAGTCAAAAAAGGGGGTTAGACGGCAAAAACAATAAAATTCATCCTGCCGTCATCGGTTCCTTGACTCCTCCCATCGCGGTCTTCCAAGGAACCCTAAGATGGGAAAGGACCGCACAGAAACATATTCGTCTTATCAGAACATATTAAATTAGGTCGCCCGTATTCTCGCGGACTTTCTTTTCGCACGCCCCCAATAATAATAATAAAGCATATCCAATTAAAACAACTAAACAAAAAGGGGGTAAATAAGAATGTCATGATTTTATGCAAACCCGACAATCATCATCA
>NW_890676.1:0-564 GCF_000209065.1 Trypanosoma cruzi | reverse complement strand
GAATGGCGGGAGTCAGAGACACTCTCTTTCAATGTATGTTTGCGTGTGCACACACTGGACACCATACAACCCTGAATTATCCGCTGCTTGGAGGAATTTCGCGAGCTCTTGCCCACAAGGGTGCTGCACTCGGCGGATCGTTTTCGAGCGGCTGCTGCACCACACGCTGTGGTCTAAATTTTTGTCTTGAATTATGAATGGCGGGAGTCAGAGACACTCTCCTTCAATGTATGTTTGCGTGTGCACACACTGGACACCAAACAACCCTGAATTATCCGCTGCTTGGAGGAGTTTCGCGAGCTCTTGCCCACAAGGGTGCTGCACTCGGCGGATCGTTTTCGAGCGGCTGCTGCACCACACGCTGTGGTCTAAATTTTTGTTTCGAATTATGAATGGCGGGAGTCAGAGGCACTCTCCTTCAATGTATGTTTGCGTGTGCACACACTGGACACCAAACAACCCTGAATTATCCGCTGCTTGGAGGAATTTCGCGAGCTCTTGCCCACAATGGTGCTGCAGTCGGCGGATCGTTTTCGAGCGGCTGCTGCTACCACACGCTGTGGT
>NW_890675.1:0-564 GCF_000209065.1 Trypanosoma cruzi | reverse complement strand
CCGCTGCTTGGAGGAATTCGCGAGATCTTGCCCACAGGGGTGCTGCAGTCGGATAATCGTTTTCGAGCGGCTGCTGCACCACACGCTGTGGTCTATGTTTTTGTTTCGAATTATGAATGGTGGTGGTCAGAGACACTCTCTTTCAATGTCTGTTTGCGTGTTCACACACTGAACGCCAAACAACCCGGAACTATCCGCTGCTTGGAGGAATTTCGCGAGATCTTGCCCACAACGGTGCTGCACTCGGATAATCGTTTTCGAGCGGCTGCTGCACCACACGCTGTGGTCTATGTTTTTGTTTCGAATTATGAATGGTGGTGGTCAGAGACACTCTCATTCAATGTCTGTTTGCGTGTTCACACACTGAACGCCAAACAACCCGGAACTATCCGCTGCTTGGAGGAATTTCGCGAGATCTTGCCCACAAGGGTGCTGCACTCGGATAATCGTTTTCGAGCGGCTGCTGCACCACACGCTGTGGTCTATGTTTTGGTTTCGAATTATGAATGGTGGTGGTCAGAGACACTCTCTTTCAATGTCTGTTTGCGTGTTCACACACTGAAC
>NW_890674.1:0-564 GCF_000209065.1 Trypanosoma cruzi | reverse complement strand
AAATGTGTTGCAGGGGAATAACGGTGATGCCGGCACTGTGCGTGAGAGCAGACTGCTGCCATCGCTGCTGCTTCTGTTGGGACTGTGGGGTTTTGCAGCTCTGTGAGGAGTGACTGGCTGCCGCGTGGGACACTTGCGATCTCCACTGCACAGAATTACTTCCCCGATAACTAATTTATCCTTAAGATAATTTGCTTTTTCTTTCTTGTGCGTTTTAAACTTTTTCTTTTTCTTTTTCTTTTTTCTTTTTCTTTTTCTTTTTTCTTGCAAATCATTTCCTTTTTTTTTGCTTTTGGGGCAATCACTGTGGACGTTTTTTCTTTTCTGCTCTTCCCTCTTTTAATTGTTTGTTGCTGCACTCTTCCTTCAAGGGGTGCTGTGTGTTTCCCGCCCAACTGCTCCACTCGCACACCCACCGCCACGCTCACGAGGAGGGCCGCGACGAACGGCGCGCTGAGGGAGCCGTGACGTGTGGGCGTGCGGCGAGGGACTGTGGGGCGGAGCACACACTTCTTTCCCTCTTGTTTTGTTTGTTTCTTGCGGCCCAGGGCGGGCAGACACCCG
>NW_890673.1:0-564 GCF_000209065.1 Trypanosoma cruzi | reverse complement strand
ACAAAGAAGAGAAAGAAAGCAGGCCCATTTTTTTGGCGGGGGCAGGGAGAGGGGCGACCCCCGCACGGCACGCCGCTCATGCGACGGGTCCCCCCTTTCTTCGCACAAAGAGAGAGCCGAATCGCCGCGTCGTCACCGCTGGCGTGGTGGGCGACAGGGCGCAAACATCAATAAACTGTAGCATGGGGACGGTAACGCGTACGGAGAAGGCCTCAAAAGCACGACGGAGAGAGCGCCGAGTAAGGCACACAGGGCAAAAAGGGAGACAGCGGGAGTTTTCTATTCACCTAAACTGCCACCACACATCACCGTGCACGCACCTCCTCGTGCTCAAAGCAAGAGTAGAATGTTCATTTCCCAAAATTAGTGATATGTTCAACAATGGAGCGTGTGGGACGTCCAAAGACGTCGTACAAACATTACGCGGAACAAGGGTCCCGGACTGTGCAGGTGGGCTACGCCTGCTCTACATCCCCCCGCTCTCGTTGTTGCTGCTGCTGCTGTTTTTGTTCCTGCTGGCCGGACCCCTCCGGCTTCAGGTTCTCGTGGATTCGCTTCAGCGTC
>NW_890672.1:0-564 GCF_000209065.1 Trypanosoma cruzi | reverse complement strand
ATCGTTTTCGAGCGGCTGCTGCATCACACGTCGTGGTCTAATTTTTGTTTCCGATTGTGAATGGTGGGGGTCAGAGGCACTGTCTGTCAATATCTGTTTGCGTGTTCATGCACTGGACACCAAACAACCCTGAATTATCCGCTGCTTGGAGGAATTTCGCGAGCTCTTGCCCACACGGGTGCTGCACTCGGCTGATCGTTTTCGAGCGGCTGCTGCATCACACGTCGTGGTCTAAATTTTTGTTTCCAGATTGTGAATGGTGGGGGTCAGAGATACTCTCTGTCAATATCTGTTTGCGTGTTCACACACTGGACACCAAACAACCCTGAATTATCCGCTGCTTGGGGGAATTTCGCGAGCTCTTGCCCACACGGGTGCTGCACTCGGCTGATCGTTTTCGAGCGGCTGCTGCATCACACGTCGTGGTCTAAATTTTTGTTTCCCCTTATGAATGATGGGGGTCAGAGGCACTCTCTGTCAATATCTGTTTGCGTGTTCACACACTGGACACCAAACAAACCTCAATTATCCGCTGCTTGGAGGAATTTCGCGAGCTCTTGGCCA
>NW_890671.1:0-564 GCF_000209065.1 Trypanosoma cruzi | reverse complement strand
TGGAGGAATTTCGCGAGCTCTTGCCCACACGGGTGCTGCACTCGGCTAATCGTTTTCGAGCGGCTGCTGCATCACACGTTGTGGTCTAAATTTTTGTTTCCGATTATGAATGGTGGGAGTCAGAGGCACTCTCTGTCAATATCTGTTTGCGTGTTCACACACTGGACACCAAACAACCCTGAATTATCCGCTGCTTGGAGGAATTTCGCGAGCTCTTGCCCACACGGGTGCTGCACTCGGCTAATCGTTTTCGAGCGGTCGCTGCATCACACGTTGTGGTCTAAATTTTTGTTTCCGATTATGAATGGTGGGAGTCAGAGGCAGTCTCTGTCAATATCTGTTTGCGTGTTCACACACTGGACACCAAACAACCCTGAACTATCCGCTGCTTGGAGGAATTTCGCGAGCTCTTGCCCACACGGGTGCTGCACTCGGCTAATCGTTTTCGAGCGGCTGCTGCATCACACGTTGTGGTGTGAATTTTTGTTTCCGATTGTGAATGGTGGGAGTCAGAGACACTCTCTTTCAATATCTGTTTGCGTGTTCACACACTGGACACCAAAC
>NW_890670.1:0-564 GCF_000209065.1 Trypanosoma cruzi | reverse complement strand
GGGAGCAATGAGAGTGTGTGTGCGCTGGTAGTCCCACGCTTCGGCTTTTTGTTTTGTTTTTCTTTTTGATTTTGTGGTTGAGTGCACCCATTCCGCGGCTGCGTGTGTGTGTGTGTGATGATATGAGTAATTTGCGTGTGTGCTTATCTGCCTCTCTCTGCCGTTGCTTTCTTCAGACTCTCTTGTGGCGCACAGCTGCTCTGCAAGTATAGGCGCTGACAAACACACACACACATGCACACACATGCCGTGCTTAAAACGCTGAGAATGCACGCACGCACAGGATTGTGGCTGCCGAGGCCCTCGCGAGGGGGAAAAAACCTGCATTTTTTTTTTTTGACATGTTGCTCGGTGTGTGCTGACGCGTGACGAATAACAACACGCCCCAATAAGCAGAAAAGAAGTAAAACAAAATGGCGCTGAGCGGCACACCGGTAAGCCAAAAATACGCAATCACCAATAAAAAAGCCGGCGATCACCCAGCAGGCACATCAAGCGTCCTCAAAACCAACCTGAACAGACAAAAAAAAAGAGGCAATCATAGAAAACAAAGATCCCCGCCCC
>NW_890669.1:0-564 GCF_000209065.1 Trypanosoma cruzi | reverse complement strand
AGGAAGTGCAAGGCATGAGAACGAAGGGATGAATTGCTCCGTCTTTGCTTCACCACGGCGAGGTAAAACCATGCGAGCAATACACACGATACAAGCTGAGATGCAGTCCACCGGCATCAAAGCTTTCACGAGAGCGCTTATTACTTCGTATCGACGCTGATGTTCGGGAAGGCGGTGCACACATCGGCGTATTGGGGGCACACAATGCTCCCACGCCAGGGACCCGATGGCGGCGTGACGGTTTCACCCGCCCGGCACTCGTGCCACGCATCGTCACGAAGGAACCGCACGCTCAGTGTGCCGTCGCCGCATCGAGTGTCCACACACACGTCGCCAACATATTCGTCGTCGAATTGAAGATCCTGCCCCTTCACGCACCGCGAGTTCGGGCCAACGATACTGCCAGGCATTAAAGGAACGCCGTTCGTGCAACCAGTATCAGAATACGCCTCAACAATCGGACATCTGCTCATGAAGAGGTCATCACCGCCAAGTCGGGGATCGGCAAAGTACTGATACTCCTCTGGGAGGGCTTCATCGTACCACTTTATGCCACAGCGCCCC
>NW_890668.1:0-564 GCF_000209065.1 Trypanosoma cruzi | reverse complement strand
CAGACACCACACCCAGGAAGGGAAAGACAGACAGACAGGCAGAAAGAAATGAATGGATGCCGTCAAGAGGCACTCACAACCAACATGGTCCGTGAGCGGGCACCCCACGCAGAAACACAGGAGAAAATGGAGAGAGGGAAAAAAGCAAAAGGCAGCACAAACACACGGAAGAAACAGACGACAGACGGGAAAAGCACCGCCACGGCCCTCGCCCTGACCGGCAACTCCACACCAGCCATCACACACAAACACCATCGCAGTGCCGTCAGTCCGCGGGTAAGAAGATTCGGCCCTCCACAAAACAAACGCACACACCGCCAGCAGTCATCCACCAATGGAAAAGAACAAGAAGCGACACACCGCCACCGCCTCCACTTCAGTCCCACAGCCAACGGAACACGGCCACAGCCCGCAGCCAACAGACAACGCACACGGAGCAAGCAATCACCCAAAGAGCCACACGCGGAAGCGGATCCTCACCAACCCATGACGCGGCGCCTCAGTTCACGCGGTCACACGGAGTGCACTGTTTCCTCAATAGACCTTATCCTTCGTCCATCCCTT
>NW_890667.1:0-563 GCF_000209065.1 Trypanosoma cruzi | reverse complement strand
TCAACCACAAAATCAAAAAGAAAAACAAAACAAAAAGCCGAAGCGTGGGACTACCAGCGCACACACACTCTCATGGCTCCCGTAAAGCAAAACACACACACAGGGAGAGAGAGAGAGGTCGCCCACTCAATGCAATGAAAACAAAACAGAAACAGTTACGGTGCTCCGCCCATGCAGCCAGGCAGGACGGCAGCGGTGCGTGTCGTGCAAAAGAGAGCACCAACGGGCCTGCATGGGTGTGCATGCATATATACAATGGGCACATTATTGTGTGTGCTTCGTGGGGTGAGGCGACGACGAGAGTCCATGCAAGGGGACACACACACAGAGAGAGAAGGAAGTGTGTGTATGCGGGCGGTGCATGGCTCTCTCACACTCACTCTCACGCGGCCACCACCGCAGCCGCAGCCGCACAAACCACGAAACAGATGGAATCAGTGCGATTGCAGAACTCGCACACCGTCCTGCAAACCAGAAGTTTAAAAAGCAATATGAAACAAGAATTCAAAAAAAAAAAAAATGGAAAAAACTTAGGCTTCTGCGGGAATCGACCCGCGTCCCCG
>NW_890666.1:0-563 GCF_000209065.1 Trypanosoma cruzi | reverse complement strand
CGAGCTTCACGCGCTCTCCGGCACGTTGTCCGGGTCGCCGTCGGCGTCCAGTTTGACTGCAGAAGCCCACGCAGCAAACTCGTCGAACGTCACGGACCCAGTGCCATTCTTATCGAGCTCCTTGAACAGCGCCGCGGGATCCTCGACCTTGGCGCCCCACGCCTCAAGCTTGGGCACGGCGCGCTTGAGCTCCTCCTCGTCGACCAGCATGTTGCCGGAGGCGTCAATCTCGTCGAACATCACCGTCAGCTCGAAGAAGTCGTAGATGTAGCACAGCATCAGACGGAACTCCAGAAATTCAACAAAGTCCTCGGAGCCCTTGTTCTCCAGCTTGCTGCCCAGGGCCCTCGCCTTGTCGAACGCACGCTTCGTGATGTCGCGCACTCGCGGCGTGAACTCGTCCAACTTCAGCACCTCGAGGCAGCCGCTGTGCACCTCATCGTAGCACAGCTTCCCAGTCTCGTTCTTGTCGAACTTCTTGAAGAGCTCGATGCGGCGCTGTTTTGCCTCGGCGGTCTTCTCACGAGGAATCGCCTGGCGAATGCGCTCCCACGCTTCCTTGC
>NW_890665.1:0-563 GCF_000209065.1 Trypanosoma cruzi | reverse complement strand
GAGTGCCTCTGACTCCCACCATTCACAATCGGAAACAAAAATTTGGACCACAACGTGTGATGCAGCGGCCGCTCGAAAACGATCAGCCGAGTGCAGCACCCGTGTGGGCAAGAGCTCGCGAAATTCCTCCAAGCAGCGGATAGTTCAGGGTTGTATGGTGCCCAGTGTGTGAACACGCAAACAGATATTGACAGAGAGTGCCTCTGACTCCCACCATTCACAATCGGAAACAAAAATTTGGACCACAACGTGTGATGCAGCGGCCGCTCGAAAACGATCAGCCGAGTGCAGCACCCGTGTGGGCAAGAGCTCGCGAAATTCCTCCAAGCAGCGGATAGTTCAGGGTTGTATGGTGCCCAGTGTGTGAACACGCAAACAGATATTGACAGAGAGTGTCTCTGACTCCCACCATTCACAATCGGAAACAAAAATTTGGACCACAACGTGTGATGCAGCGGCCGCTCGAAAACGATCAGCCGAGTGCAGCACCCGTGTGGGCAAGAGCTCGCGAAATTCCTCCAAGCAGCGGATAATTCACGGTTGTTTGGTGTCCAGTGTGTGAA
>NW_890664.1:0-563 GCF_000209065.1 Trypanosoma cruzi | reverse complement strand
GTACTAACGAGGCTGTGGCCGCTTACTTCACAAATCGGACGGGATGTGGTGCACTCGGCCAAGTATGGTCGTACCCGGCGACGCGCCACGCGATGTGCAACCGCCGACGCCACGGGAGATGATGAAAACAGGGGGAAAAAATTTAGGAAAAACGGCAAGAAGAAATTTTTAAAAGGAAAAAAAAAACACATGGAAAATGAGGCTCCGCAGGCCCCTTTCCGGATTTTGCCACGAAGCCTCCGGACGCTTCGCTTCCCCACATGTGGCGCGGGAACTGCGTCAGCAATTTTTCTTTTTTGCTGCGGCGCCCGCGCGCTCGAAAAGCCCACCCACCGCCCGCCTCGGCTCGGTGAAAAAGCGACTGGCGGCGCGCGGTGGCGGAAAGAAAAAAAAAAAGTGGGAAGGGTACGGCACCCCGGGTTCCAGCGCCATCACTGATCGCCGTACTAACGAGGCCTGTGGCCGCTTAACTTCACAAATCGGACGGGATGTGGTGCACTCGGCCAAGTATGTCGTACCCGGCGACGCGCCACGCGATGTGCAACCGCCGACGCCACGGGAGA
>NW_890663.1:0-563 GCF_000209065.1 Trypanosoma cruzi | reverse complement strand
AGCAATATGAAACAAGAATTCAAAAAAAAAAATGGAAAAAACTTAGGCTTCTGCGGGAATCGAACCCGCGTCCCCGGATGACATTGTGAGCGTGTTTGCCACTGAGCTAAAAAAATGCGGTCGCGCGACTCCTTTTCACGTAAAGTATTAATGTCGATCTTCGAACAATCGAGCACATTTGCGTTGTCCCCTGGAAAACGAAAAAGACGTGTTTAGGATGCGCAGCCGCAGCGTGGTTACTACTGTAAGTCGTCATATATCTAACGCCCGAGGCCACCGCTGCAGCTTGGATAATTCGACACGTCGTGCTGTATCTAACGCCCGGGGCAGCCGCTGCAACTTGGATAATTCGACACGTCGTCCTGTATCTAGCGTCCGGGGCCACCGCCCTACCATTTTTTATTTCTTGCGGCGGCCAATCCCGGCAGTAAGGACAAAAAAAAGAATCGCGTTTTCTTTATTGTTTTTCCTGTTCGCGGGCGGGGATCTTTGTTTTCTATGATTGCCTCTTTTATTGTGTCTGCTCCAGGTTGGTTTTGAGGACGCTTGATGTGCCTGCTGGG
>NW_890662.1:0-563 GCF_000209065.1 Trypanosoma cruzi | reverse complement strand
AAGGCGGCAGTAGCCGTGTCAGTAACGGTAGTGGTAGTAGTGGCAGCAACGGCACCAAGAGTTGTAACCGTGTCACGCATCGGCGCAATGCGGAGGGCCAATGGGAGGATATTAAGCTGTATTTCAGTACTGTGCACCGGTTGGTGCAGAATCGCGAGGAATAGAGTCCCCGCCACACCGACAGGCGCCTGTCATGCGGTGTACGCGCCCTTCTTTTTCTTCTGGGCATCCCTCCAGTACGGTCACCCGACTGCAGTAAAAAAGTCCATGTGCCAGATTGGGCTGTCCTCCTGCGGGAGGGATCGTGCAATCATGGCCTCGTCGTCAGCGGCCTCATTGCGTGGGATACCGCAGTGCGATGGAGAGAACATGAAATCCACAGGGTGACCTCGCTGTATCAAGGAGAGCAGCATAATCCAAATCTCTTCAGTAACGTAGCCTCGCACGGCCAGTGGGACGACGCGGAGTGCCTCAGTTCTCGACGGGGAGTCCGTTGCCGCCAGGATTCGTGTGGGCGATTGGGATGTTTCCAGACAAAAGGTATGAGATGTCTAATGCCATCT
>NW_890661.1:0-563 GCF_000209065.1 Trypanosoma cruzi | reverse complement strand
AACACGACGAATCGTAGTAACCACGCTGCGGTTGCGGCCCCGTACGAGAGATATATGACGACTTATCGTAGTAACCACGCTGCGGTTGCGGCCCCGTACGAGAGATATATGACGAACTTATCGTAGTAACCACGCTGCGGCGGCGCACCCTAAACATGTCGTTTTCGTTTTCCAGGGGACAACGCAAATGTGCTCGATTGTTCGAAGATCGAAATTAATACTTTACGTGAAAAGGGGTCGCGCGACCGCATTTTTATAGCTCAGTGGCAAACACGCTCACAATGTCATCCGGGGACGCGGGTTCGATTCCCGCAGAAGCCTAAGTTTTTTCCATTTTTTTTTTGAATTCTTGTTTCATATTGCTTTTTAAACTTCTGGTTTGCAGGACGGTGTGCGAGTTCTGCAATCGCACTGATTCCATCTGTTTCGTGGTTTGTGCGGCTGCGGCTGCGGTGGTGGCCGCGTGAGAGTGAGTGTGAGAGAGCCATGCACCGCCCGCACACACACTCTTCCTTCTCTCTCTGGTGTGTGTGTCCCCTTGCATGACTCTGCCCTCACCTCAC
>NW_890660.1:0-563 GCF_000209065.1 Trypanosoma cruzi | reverse complement strand
GATCGTTTTCGAGCGGCTGCTGCACCACACGCTGTGGTCTAAATTTTTGTTTCGAATTATGAATGGCGGGAGTCAGAGACACTCTCCTTCAATGTATGTTTGCGTGTGCACACACTGGACACCAAACAACCTGAATTATCCGCTGCTTGGAGGAGTTTCGCGAGCTCTTGCCCACAATGGTGCTGCACTCGGCGGATCGTTTTCGAGCGGCTGCTGCACCACACGCTGTGGTCTAAATTTTTGTTTCGAATTATGAATGGCGGGAGTCAGAGACACTCTCCTTCAATGTATGTTTGCGTGTGCACACACTGGACACCAAACAACCCTGAATTATCCGCTGCTTGGAGGAATTTCGCGAGCTCTTGCCCACAAGGGTGCTGCAGTCGGCGGATCGTTTTCGAGCGGCTGCTGCACCACACGCTGTGGTCTAAATTTTTGTTTCGAATTATGAATGGTGGTAGTCAGAGACACTCTCTTTCAATGTATGTTTGCGTGTGCACACACTGGACACCAAACAAACCTGAACTATCCGCTGCTTGGAGGAATTTCGCGAGATCTTGCCC
>NW_890659.1:0-563 GCF_000209065.1 Trypanosoma cruzi | reverse complement strand
CACCACCATTCATAATTCGAAACAAAAATTTAGACCACAACGTGTGGTGCAGCAGCCACTCGAAAACGATTATCCGAGTGCAGCACCGTTGTGGGCAAGATCTCGCGAAATTCCTCCAAGCAGCGGATAGTTCCGGGTTGTTTGGCGTCCAGTGTGTGAACACGCAAACAGACATTGAAAGAGAGTGTCTCTGACCACCACCATTCATAATTCGAAACAAAAATTTAGACCACAGCGTGTGGTGCAGCAGCCGCTCGAAAACGATCCGCCGACTGCAGCACCACTATGGGCAAGAGCTCGCGAAATTCCTCCAAGCAGCGGATAGTTCCGGGTTGTTTGGCGTTCAGTGTGTGAACACGCAAACAGACATTGAAAGAGAGTGCCTCTGACCACCACCATTCATAATTCGAAACAAAAATTTAGACCACAGCGTGTGGTGCAGCAGCCACTCGAAAACGATCCGCCGACTGCAGCACCACTATGGGCAAGAGCTCGCGAAATTCCTCCAAGCAGCGGATAGTTCCGGGTTGTTTGGCGTCCAGTGTGTGACACGCAAACAGATA
>NW_890658.1:0-563 GCF_000209065.1 Trypanosoma cruzi | reverse complement strand
AAAAAGAGGCAATCATAGAAAACCAAGATCCCCGCCCCCAAACAGGAAAAACATTAAAGAAAACGCGATTCTTTTTTTTGTCCTTACTGCCGGGGTTGGCCGCCGCAAGAAATAAAAAATGGTAGGGCGGTGGCCCCGGACGCTAGATACAGGACGACGTGTCGAATTATCCAAGTTGCAGCGGCTGCCCCGGACGTTAGATACGGGACGACGTGTCGAATTATCCAAGTTGCAGCGGCTGCCCCGGACGTTAGATACAGCACGACGTGTCGAATTATCCAAGCTGCAGCGGTGGCCTCGGGCGTTAGATATATGACGACTTACAGTAGTAACCACGCTGCGGCTGCGCATCCTAAACACGTCTTTTTCGTTTTCCAGGGGACAACGCAAATGTGCTCGATTGTTCGAAGATCGACATTAATACTTTACGTGAAAAGGAGTCGCGCGACCGCATTTTTTTAGCTCAGTGGCAAACACGCTCACAATGTCATCCGGGGACGCGGGTTCGATTCCCGCCAGAAGCCTAAGTTTTTCCATTTTTTTTTTTTTTGAATTCTTGTTTC
>NW_890657.1:0-563 GCF_000209065.1 Trypanosoma cruzi | reverse complement strand
TATAATTGCAGAGCAGCTGTGCGCCACATGAGAGTCAGAAGAAAGCAACGGCAGAGAGAGGCAGATAGCACACACGCACAAATTACTCATATCATCACACACAAACACACACACGCAGCCCGCGGAATGGGTGCTCTCAACCACAAAACAATGAGAAACAAAACAAAAAGCCGAAGCGTGGGACGACCAGCGCACACACTCTCATTGCTCCCGTAAAGCAAAACACACACACACAGGGAGAGAGAGAGAGGTTGCCCACTCAATGCAATAAAAACAAAACAGAAACAGTTACGGTGCTCCGCCCATGCAGTCAGGCAGGACGGCAGCGGTGCGTGTCGTGCAAAAGAGAGCACCAACGGGCCTGCATGGGTGTGCATGCAATATATACAATGGGCACATTATGTGTGTGCTTCGTGGGATGAGGTGAGGGCGAGAGTCCATGCAAGGGGACACACACAGAGAGTGGGTGAAAGACGAGTGTGTGTGCGGGCGGTGCATGGCGCTCTCTCACTCACTCTCACGCGGCCACCACCGCAGCCGCAGCGCAGCCGCACACACCACGA
>NW_890656.1:0-563 GCF_000209065.1 Trypanosoma cruzi | reverse complement strand
AAAAAGAATCGCGTTTTCTTTAATGTTTTCCCTGTTTGGGGGCGGGGATCTTTGTTTTCTATGATTGCCTCTTTTTTTTTGTCTGTTCCAGGTTGGTTTTGAGGACGCTTGATGTGCCTGCTGGGTGATCGCCGGCTTTTTTATTGGTGATTGCGTATTTTTGGCTTACCGGTGTGCCGCTCAGCGCCATTTTGTTTTACTTCTTTTCTGCTTATTGGGGCGTGTTGTTATTCGTCACGCGTCAGCACACACCGAGCAACATGTCAAAAAAAAAAAATGCAGGTTTTTTCCCCCTCGCGAGGGCCTCGGCAGCCACAATCCTGTGCGTGCGTGCATTCTCAGCGTTTTAAGCACGGCATGTGTGTGCATGTGTGTGTGTGTTTGTCAGCGCCTATACTTGCAGAGCAGCTGTGCGCCACAAGAGAGTCTGAAGAAAGCAACGGCAGAGAGAGGCAGATAAGCACACACGCAAATTACTCATATCATCACACACACACACACGCAGCCGCGGAATGGGTGCACTCAACCACAAAATCAAAAAGAAAAACAAAACAAAAAGCCGA
>NW_890655.1:0-563 GCF_000209065.1 Trypanosoma cruzi | reverse complement strand
TGGTCGCCGCGAGGCCGACGCCGCTTGTGTATCTTTCCGGCTCGGAGTCCTCGCCGTACGCACCGGTGCTGGTGCTGTCGGGCCTGCGGCTCGTGCGGTCCGTGCTGATTGTGTCCGGCGTGGCCCTCGTGACCGTGATGACTGGTGGGCGGACGGTGGTGGTGGAGGGCGCCGTGCTGGAGCTTGTCGGTGGCGGTATCGCGCTGGACGCGACTGTGTTCGGTGGCGAATATGCGTTGTACGCTAGTGCGCGCGTGGTTGCGTCGGGGGGCGCTGTGCTACGCGTGTCGGGGAGCCAGGTGTACGCCGCGCACGGGTTGGTGTTTGGCAGCGGTGTGGAGGCTAACTTGTCCGCCGTCGTAGTGAACGACAACGCTGGTGCGCTGACCGATGGCGCGCTGCTGGTGCTGCGGGGGTCGGCGTCGTTTGTGTCCGGGTCGTGGCTGTCGGTGCGCGGCAACAACATCAGCGGCAGGCTCCTGTCGGTGCCGCCGTACCCGCGCGGTGCGGATCTCGCGCAGAGCACGCTGACGCTCCACGGGAACGCCGGCAGCGGGCCCGTC
>NW_890654.1:0-562 GCF_000209065.1 Trypanosoma cruzi | reverse complement strand
TGGCGCACAGCTGCTCTGCAAGTATAGGCGCTGACAAACACACACACACATGCACACACATGCCGTGCTTAAAACGCTGAGAATGCACGCACGCACAGGATTGTGGCTGCCGAGGCCCTCGCGATGGGGAAAAAACCTGCATTTTTTTTTTTTGACATGTTGCTCGGTGTGTGCTGACGCGTGACGAATAACAACACGCCCCAATAAGCAGAAAAGAAGTAAAACAAAATGGCGCTGAGCGGCACACCGGTAAGCCAAAAATACGCAATCACCAATAAAAAAGCCGGCGATCACCCAGCAGGCACATCAAGCGTCCTCAAAACCAACCTGGAACAGACAAAAAAAAAGAGGCAATCATAGAAAACAAAGATCCCCGCCCCCCAACAGGAAAAACATTAAAGAAAACGCGATTCTTTTTTTTTGTCCTTTAACTGCCGGGGTTTGGGCGCCGCAAGAAATAAACAATGGGTAGGGCGGGTGGCCCCGGACGCTAAATACAGGACGACGTGTCGAATTATCCAAGTTGCAGCGGCTGCCCCGGACGTTAGATACGGGACGACGT
>NW_890653.1:0-562 GCF_000209065.1 Trypanosoma cruzi | reverse complement strand
TGAGAGTGTGTGTGCGCTGGTAGTCCCACGCTTCGGCTTTTTGTTTTGTTTTTCTTTTTGATTTTGTGGTTGAGTGCACCCATTCCGCGGCTGCGTGTGTGTGTGTGTGATGATATGAGTAATTTGCGTGTGTGCTATCTGCCTCTCTCTGCCGTTGCTTTCTTCAGACTCTCTTGTGGCGCACAGCTGCTCCGCAAGTATAGGCGCTGCCAAACACACAAGCACATGCACACACACATGCCGTGTTTAAAACGCTGAGAATGCACGCACGCACAGGATTGTGGCTGCGGAGGCCCTCGCGAGGGGGGAAAAAGCCTGCATTTTGTTTTTTTTTGACATGTTGCTCGGTGTGTGCTGACGCGTGACGAATAACAACACGCCCCAATAAGCAGAAAAGAAGTAAAACAAAATGGCGCTGAGCGGCACACCGGTAAGCCAAAAATACGCAATCACCAATAAAAAAGCCGGCGATCACCCAGCAGGCACATCAGCCTCCTAACAACCAACCTGGAACAGACAAAAAAAAGAGACAATCATAGAAAACAAAGATCGCCGCCCCCAA
>NW_890652.1:0-562 GCF_000209065.1 Trypanosoma cruzi | reverse complement strand
GCTGCACCACATCCTGTGGTCTAAATTTTTGTTGCGAATTATGAATGGTGGTGGTCAGAGACACTCTCTTTCAATGTCTGTTTGCGTGTTCACACTCCGGACACCATACAACCCTGAATTATCCGCTGCTTGGAGGAATTTCGCGAGATCTTGCCCACAGTGGTGCTGCAGTCGGCGGATCGTTTTCGAGCGGCTGCTGCACCACATGCTGTGGTCTAAATTTTTGTTGCGAATTATGAATGGTGGTGGTCAGAGACACTCTCTTTCAATGTCTGTTTGCGTGTTCACACTCCGGACACCAAACAACCCTGAACTATCCGCTGCTTGGAGGAATTTCGCGAGATCTTGCCCACAGTGGTGCTGCACTCGGCGGATCGTTTTCGAGCGGCTGCTGCACCACATGCTGTGGTCTAAATTTTTGTTGCGAATTATGAATGGTGGTGGTCAGAGACACTCTCTTTCAATGTCTGTTTGCGTGTTCACACACTGGACACCAAACAAGCCTGAACTATCCGCTGCTTGGAGGAACTTCGCGAGATCTTGCCCACAGTGGTGCTGCAGT
>NW_890651.1:0-562 GCF_000209065.1 Trypanosoma cruzi | reverse complement strand
TCTCACGCGCCACCCACCGCAGCCGCAGCCGCACAAACCACGAAACAGATGGAATCAGTGCGATTGCAGAACTCGCACACCGTCCTGCAAACCAGAAGTTTAAAAAGCAATATGAAACAAGAATTCAAAAAAAAATGGAAAAAACTTAGGCTTCTGCGGGAATCGAACCCGCGTCCCCGGATGACATTGTGAGCGTGTTTGCCACTGAGCTATAAAAATGCGGTCGCGCGACCCCTTTTCACGTAAAGTATTAATTTCGATCTTCGAACAATCGAGCACATTTGCGTTGTCCCCTGGAAAACGAAAACGACATGTTTAGGGTGCGCCGCCGCAGCGTGGTTACTACGATAAGTCGTCATATATCTCTCGTACGGGGCCGCAGCCGCAGCGTGGTTACTACGATTCGTCGTGTTGTATCCAACGTCCGGGGCAGCCGCTGCAACTTGGATAATTCGACACGTCGTCCTGTATCTAACGTCCGGGGCAGCCGCTGCAAACTTGGATAATTCGACACGTCGTGTTGTATCCAACGTCCGGGCCACCGCCCTACCATTTTTTATTT
>NW_890650.1:0-562 GCF_000209065.1 Trypanosoma cruzi | reverse complement strand
TTCGTGATGACAATCTGGTTGCGCTTACCGGTGCCCTTCTCCTCCGCGGACACGTTCAGGATGCCGTTGGCGTCGAGGTCAAAGGTCACCTCAATCTGGGGCACACCGCGCGGCGCCGGCGGGATGCCGGACAGGTCGAATGTGCCGAGCAGGTGGCAGTCCTTCGTCATCGCACGCTCTCCCTCAAAGACCTGGATGTGCACGCCCGGCTGGTTGTCCGCGTACGTCGAGAAGATCTGGCTTTTCTTGGTCGGAATCGTCGTGTTGCGCTTGATCAGCGACGTCATGACGCCACCCGCCGTCTCGATGCCAAGCGTCAGCGGGGTCACGTCGAGCAGCAGCAGGCCCTCCGTCTGCTTGCTCTTGCCGCCCGTCAGGATGAAGGCCTGCACGGCGGCACCGTACGCCACAGCCTCATCAGGGTTGATGCTCTTGTTCAGTTCCTTGCCACCGAAAAAGTCCGACACCAGCTGCATCACCTTTGGAATGCGGGTGGAGCCGCCGACGAGCACCACGTCGTGCACGGCACGCTATCCATTCTTGGCGTTCCTGGAGCACACGC
>NW_890649.1:0-562 GCF_000209065.1 Trypanosoma cruzi | reverse complement strand
GAGTAGTGTGTGCCATGATGGAATGGCTGAACGCCTTCAAAGTCCGGATCGGCTTTTTGCACCTCCACCATTTGCTGGTAGACTTGCATCACTTTCTGTCGTCGTTCCTCCGTTTGTGCCCCCATGGGAAGCGAGAGATCACGATATGTTTTGGGGGAGTCCATGTCAAGTTCACTTGACTTGTAATCGGCAAGCACCCATGGATAGATGGGGTATTGGTTAAAGTCTCTCCTTGTACGGCCCGCCACAGAATTAAGAAAAGTGATATAGTCATATGTAGAGACTGAACCTGCTGCCCAACGGATAAGCATCGAACGAATGCTAGCGGTTCTTTGTGAGTGGTCAAAAAATTCACAGCGTTTCGTGCCAAGGACGTCCTTCAACACAGCAAGAAACTTGTCTCGTGCAGACGTGTTCATAGATTGATGTGCATCAACCAGAGACAACATGGGACCATCGTCATACATGAGCTCAAAGAGAATGGCGGTATCCTGGTGCATGTAGTATGCCATGCGTACACTCCGAATGTTCTGCAGGAAATACACCCAAAATAGATCCCGTA
>NW_890648.1:0-562 GCF_000209065.1 Trypanosoma cruzi | reverse complement strand
ACGTGTTTAGGATGCGCAGCCGCAGCGTGGTTACTACTGTAAGTCGTCATATATCTAACGCCCGAGGCCACCGCTGCAGCTTGGATAATTCGACACGTCGTGCTGTATCTAACGTCCGGGGCAGCCGCTGCAACTTGGATAATTCGACACGTCGTCCCGTATCTAACGTCCGGGGCAGCCGCTGCAACTTGGATAATTCGACACGTCGTCCCGTATCTAGCGTCCGGGGCCACCGCCCTACCATTTTTTATTTCTTGCGGCGGCCAACCCCGGCAGTAAGGACAAAAAAAAGAATCGCGTTTTCTTTAATGTTTTTCCTGTTTGGGGGCGGGGATCTTTGTTTTCTATGATTGCCTCTTTTTTTTTGTCTGTTCCAGGTTGGTTTTGAGGACGCTTGATGTGCCTGCTGGGTGATCGCCGGCTTTTTTATTGGTGATTGCGTATTTTTGGCTTACCGGTGTGCCGCTCAGCGCCATTTTGTTTTACTTCTTTTCTGCTTATTGGGGCGTGTTGGTATTCGTCACGCGTCAGCACACACCGAGCAACATGTCAAAAAAAAAAA
>NW_890647.1:0-562 GCF_000209065.1 Trypanosoma cruzi | reverse complement strand
GAACTATCCGCTGCTAGGAGGAATGTCGCGAGATCTTGCCCACAAGCGTGCTGCAGTCGGATAATCGTTTTCGAGCGGCTGCTGCACCACACGCTGTGGTCTAAATTTTTGTTTCGAATTATGAATGGTGGTGGTCAGAGGCACTCTCTTTCAATGTCTGTTTGCGTGTTCACACACTGGACGCCAAACAACCCTGAACTATCCGCTGCTTGGAGGAATGTCGCGAGATCTTGCCCACATGGGTGCTGCACTCGGCGGATCGTTTTCGAGCGGCTGCTGCACCACACGCTGTGGTCTAAATTTTTGTTTCGAATTATGAATGGTGGTGGTCAGAGGCACTCTCTTTCAATGTCTGTTTCCGTGTTCACACACTGGACGCCAAACAACCCTGAACTATCCGCTGCTTGGAGGAATGTCGCGAGATCTTGCCCACAAGGGTGCTGCAGTCGGCGGATCGTTTTCGAGCGGCTGCTGCACCACACGCTGTGGTCTAAATTTTTGTTTCGAATTATGAATGGTGGTGGTCAGAGGCACTCTCTTTCAATGTCTGTTTGCGTGTTCA
>NW_890646.1:0-562 GCF_000209065.1 Trypanosoma cruzi | reverse complement strand
TTGTACGGGGCATCCCGGTTAGACTGCCCCTTCCGTTTGATGGTCCGCCCTGCAACCCCTGTGGCAGCTTTACCTGTTGACATTTAACAAACCAAAACAAACAAAAACAGGGAAGTGGAGTAGAGAGAGTAGAAGAATGAGTGGGCATAAATACCCACATACATACCCACAAAAACGGGTAAATAAAATAAAATAAAATAAAATGAAATAAATACCCCCCCCTACGCCCTGAAAAAAAAAAAAAAGGGAAAAATAAAAGAATGAAGAGGGGGAATTTACGTACGCCACACACACACATATATATATATGATAATACATAAGAAGAAGGAAAAAAGAAAGGAAACGCGTAGGGCAGACAAACAAACAGAAAAAAAAAAAAAAAAAAAAAAAAGAAGGAACGTCCGCTGCAAAGTTCCACCGCCTTCCGTCTCTCCAAACCCCACAATGCCACACAAACACACACAAAGGCAAATGCGCATACACAAGGAGAGGGAGAACCACCGGGAGCCTCTCCGTCAATCCCAGCGCATGCCTTCAGGCGGGGCAAAGGGGGGGGGGGGGG
>NW_890645.1:0-562 GCF_000209065.1 Trypanosoma cruzi | reverse complement strand
AATTATGAATGGTGGTGGTCAGAGACACTCTCTTTCAATGTCTGTTTGTGTGTTCACACACTGAACGCCAAACAACCCGGAACTATCCGCTGCTTGGAGGAATTTCGCGAGATCTTGCCCACAACGGTGCTGCACTCGGATAATCGTTTTCGAGCGGCTGCTGCACCACACGCTGTGGTCTATGTTTTTGTTTCGAATTATGAATGGTGGTGGTCAGAGACACTCTCTTTCAATGTCTGTTTGTGTGTTCACACACTGAACGCCAAACAACCCTGAACTATCCGCTGCTTGGAGGAATTTCGCGAGATCTTGCCCACAGGGGTGCTGCAGTCGGATAATCGTTTTCGAGCGGCTGCTGCACCACACGCTGTGGTCTATGTTTTTGTTTCGAATTATGAATGGTGGTGGTCAGAGACACTCTCTTTCAATGTCTGTTTGCGTGTTCACACACTGAACGCCAAACAACCCGGAACTATCCGCTGCTTGGAGGAATTTCGCGAGATCTTGCCCACAACGGTGCTGCACTCGGATAATCGTTTTCGAGCGAATGCTGCACCACACG
>NW_890644.1:0-561 GCF_000209065.1 Trypanosoma cruzi | reverse complement strand
GCACACACTGGACCACCAAACAACCCTGAATTATCCGCTTCTTGGAGGAATTTCGCGAGCTCTTGCCCACAAGGGTGCTGCAGTCGGCGGATCGTTTTCGAGCGGCTGCTGCACCACACGCTGTGGTCTAAATTTTTGTTTCGAATTATGAATGGCGGGAGTCAGAGGCACTCTCTTTCAATGTATGTTTGCGTGTGCACACACTGGACACCAAACAACCCTGAATTATCCGCTGCTTGGAGGAGTTTCGCGAGCTCTTGCCCACAAGGGTGCTGCAGTCGGCGGATCGTTTTCGAGCGGCTGCTGCACCACACGTTGTGGTCTATATTTTTGTTTCGAATTATGAATGGCGGGAGTCAGAGGCACTCTCTTTCAATGTATGTTTGCGTGTGCACACACTGGACACCAAACAACCCTGAATTATCCGCTGCTTGGAGGAATTTCGCGAGCTCTTGCCCACAAGGGTGCTGCAGTCGGCGGATCGTTTTCGAGCGGCTGCTGCACCACACGTTGTGTCTAAATTTTTGTTTCGAATTATGAATGGCGGGAGTCAGAGCACTC
>NW_890643.1:0-561 GCF_000209065.1 Trypanosoma cruzi | reverse complement strand
GAGAAGAATGGGCACAAAGGACAGACCACCACATACACGCCCTTCAGGTTCTCTATAGTGCTTTTCCACAGCACCGTCGCGAATGCACACACGGAAGAAGGGCTGCAGCAGCCCCCAGCACTGGGGATGAGAAACAAAAACAAACAAAAATAAAAACGAAACAAGAGTTCTAGTAATGGAAAAACGGGCATGACGTCGTCTCCACCGGTGACAAGTTCATATCGTTATCTACCAGGTGCGCCAGCGACACGGATCGCGAGAACGCACGGTTGAGCCAAAATAAATCCCTACTTCTTCGGCGCCTTCTTCACGGCTTTCTTGGGTGCCTTCTTTGCCGCATGCTTCTTGGCACTCTTGGTAACAGCCTTCTTGGCTGCTGCAGGCTTCTTCTTGGGGGCGGCCCTCTTCTTCGCAGCAGGCTTCTTCACGGCTGGTTTCCTAGCAGTCTTCTTGGCGGCAGTCTTCTTAGCCACTGCCTTCTTCGGCGCGGCCTTCTTCGGCGCGGCCTTCTTCGGCGAGGCCTTCTTGGGCGGAACGGCAGCGTCAGACATGTTTTGCGTT
>NW_890642.1:0-561 GCF_000209065.1 Trypanosoma cruzi | reverse complement strand
CGTGTGATGCACAGCCCGCTCGAAACGATCAAGCCGAGTGCAGCACCCGTGTGGGCAAGAGCTCGCGAAATTCCTCCAAGCAGCGGATAGTTCAGGGTTGTTTGGTGTCCAGTGTGTGAACACGCAAACAGATAGTGACAGAGAGTGCCTCTGACTCCCACCATTCACAATCGGAAACAAAAATTTGGACCACAACGTGTGATGCAGCAGCCGCTCGAAAACGATCAGCCGAGTGCAGCACCCGTGTGGGCAAGAGCTCGCGAAATTCCTCCAAGCAGCGGATAGTTCAGGGTTGTTTGGTGTCCAGTGTGTGAACACGCAAACAGATATTGACAGAGAGTGCCTCTGACTCCCACCATTCACAATCGGAAACAAAAATTTGGACCACAACGTGTGATGCAGCGGCCGCTCGAAAACGATCAGCCGAGTGCAGCACCCGTGCGGGCAAGAGCTCGCGAAATTCCTCCAAGCAGCGGATAGTTCAGGGTTGTTTGGTGTCCAGTGTGTGAACACGCAAACAGATATTGACAGAGAGTGCCTCTGACTCCCACCATCACAATC
>NW_890641.1:0-561 GCF_000209065.1 Trypanosoma cruzi | reverse complement strand
AAACGATCCGCCGAGTGCAGCACCCATGTGGGCAAGATCTCGCGAAATTCCTCCAAGCAGCGGATAGTTCAGGGTTGTTTGGCGTCCAGTGTGTGAACACGCAAACAGACATTGAAAGAGAGTGTCTCTGACCACCACCATTCATAATTCGAAACAAAAATTTAGACCACAACGTGCGGTGCAGCAGCCGCTCGAAAACGATCCGCCGAGTGCAGCACCCTTGTGGGCAAGATCTCGCGAAATTCCTCCAAGCAGCGGATAGTTCCGGGTTGTTTGGCGTCCAGTGTGTGAACACGCAAACAGACATTGAAAGAGAGTGTCTCTGACCACCACCATTCATAATTCGAAACAAAAATTTAGACCACAACGTGCGGTGCAGCAGCCGCTCGAAAACGATCCGCCGAGTGCAGCACCCTTGTGGGCAGGAGCTCGCGAAATTCCTCCAAGCAGCGGATAGTTCCGGGTTGTTTGGCGTCCAGTGTGTGACACGCAAACAGACATTGACAGAGAGTGTCTCTGACCACCACCATTCATAATTCGAAACAAAAATTTAGACCACAG
>NW_890640.1:0-561 GCF_000209065.1 Trypanosoma cruzi | reverse complement strand
GTTCCGCCCAAGAAGGCCTCGCCGAAGAAGGCCGCGCCGAAGAAGCCAGTGGCTAAGAAGACTCCCGCCAAGAGACTGCTAGGAAACCAGCCGTGAAGAAGCCTGCTGCGAAGAAGAGGGCCGCCCCCAAGAAGAAGCCTGCAGCAGCCAAGAAGGCTGTTACCAAGAGTGCCAAGAAGCATGCGGCAAAGAAGGCACCCAAGAAAGCCGTGAAGAAGGCGCCGAAGAAGTAGGGATTTATTTTGGCTCAACCGTGCGTTCTCGCGATCCGTGTCGCTGGCGCACCTGGTAGATAACGATATGAACTTGTCACCGGTGGAGACGACGTCATGCCCGTTTTTCCATTACTAGAACTCTTGTTTCGTTTTTATTTTTGTTTGTTTTTGTTTCTCATCCCCAGTGCTGGGGGCTGCAGCAGCCCTTCTTCCGTGTGTGCATTCGCGACGGTGCTGTGGAAAAGCACTATAGAGAACCTGAAGGGCGTGTTTGTGGTGGTCTGTCCTTTGTGCCCATTCTTCTTACCGTGTTGTTTTGGTGCGATTTCTCGTGCCGCGTGCTGTC
>NW_890639.1:0-561 GCF_000209065.1 Trypanosoma cruzi | reverse complement strand
ATCGCTTTCGAGCGCCCGCTGCATCACACGTTGTGGTCCAAATTTTTGTTTCCGATTGTGAATGGTGGGAGTCAGAGGCACTCTCTGTCAATATCTGTTTGCGTGTTCACACGCTGGACACCAAACAACCCTGAACTATCCGCTGCTTGGAGGAATTTCGCGAGCTCTTGCCCACACGGGTGCTGCACTCGGCTGATCGTTTTCGAGCGGCCGCTGCATCACACGTTGTGGTCCAAATTTTTGTTTCCGATTGTGAATGGTGGGAGTCAGAGACACTCTCTGTCAATATCTGTTTGCGTGTTCACACACTGGACACCAAACAACCCTGAACTATCCGCTGCTTGGAGGAATTTCGCGAGCTCTTGCCCACACGGGTGCTGCACTCGGCTGATCGTTTTCGAGCGGCCGCTGCATCACACGTTGTGGTCCAAATTTTTGTTTCCGATTGTGAATGGTGGGAGTCAGAGACACTCTCTGTCAATATCTGTTTGCGTGTTCACACGCTGGACACCAAACAACCCTGAACTATCCGCTGCTTGGAGGATTTCGCGAGCTCTTGCC
>NW_890638.1:0-561 GCF_000209065.1 Trypanosoma cruzi | reverse complement strand
CCGACTGTCAGCCGACCATGCGGGGCGGAGTGGCGTGGCAACGCTCCTTTGCCGCGGCGTGCACATACACGCGCGCATGCTCCTTCTCTCCACGTCAACGCCCGCACACCACCACAGTCTGAAGGTGACGCTGTTGAAGGCACACAAGGAAGGAAACACACCCACGCAAGCAGTAATGTCTGGCTGGGCGCGTGCGCTGTTGCTCGCGGCCGTCCTGGTCGTCATGGCGTGCCTCGTCCCCGCGGCGACGGCGAGCCTGCATGCGGAGGAGACGCTGACGTCGCAATTCGCAGAATTCAAGCAGAAGCATGGCAGGGTGTACGAGAGCGCCGCGGAGGAGGCGTTCCGCCTGAGCGTGTTCCGGGAGAACCTGTTTCTTGCGAGGCTGCACGCCGCGGCAAACCCACACGCGACCTTCGGCGTCACGCCCTTCTCGGACCTCACGCGCGAGGAATTCCGGTCCCGTACCACAACGGCGCGGCGCACTTTGCGGCGGCGCAGGAGCGCGCGAGAGTGCCGGTGAATGGTGGAGGTAGTTGGCGCGCCCGCGGCAGTGGATTG
>NW_890637.1:0-561 GCF_000209065.1 Trypanosoma cruzi | reverse complement strand
ATCGTTTTCGAGCGGCTGCTGCACCACATGCTGTGGTCTAAATTTTTGTTGCGAATTATGAATGGTGGTGGTCAGAGACACTCTCTTTCAATGTCTGTTTGCGTGTTCACACACTGGACACCAAACAACCCTGAACTATCCGCTGCTTGGAGGAACTTCGCGAGATCTTGCCCACAGTGGTGCTGCACTCGGCGGATCGTTTTCGAGCGGCTGCTGCACCACATGCTGTGGTCTAAATTTTTGTTGCGAATTATGAATGGTGGTGGTCAGAGACACTCTCTTTCAATGTCTGTTTGCGTGTTCACACTCCGGACACCAAACAACCCTGAACTATCCGCTGCTTGGAGGAATTTCGCGAGATCTTGCCCACAGTGGTGCTGCACTCGGCGGATCGTTTTCGAGCGGCTGCTGCACCACACGTTGTGGTCTAAATTTTTGTTGCGAATTATGAATGGTGGTGGTCAGAGACACTCTCTTTCAATGTCTGTTTGCGTGTTCACACTCCGGACACCAAACAACCCTGATTATCCGCTGCTTGGAGGAATTCGCGAGATCTTGCCC
>NW_890636.1:0-561 GCF_000209065.1 Trypanosoma cruzi | reverse complement strand
CCAACGGGCCTGCATGGGTGTGCATGCATATATACAATGGGCACATTATTGTGTGTGCTTCGTGGGGTGAGGCGACGACGAGAGTCCATGCAAGGGGACACACACACAGAGAGAGAAGGAAGTGTGTGTATGCGGGCGGTGCATGGCTCTCTCACACTCACTCTCACGCGGCCACCACCGCAGCCGCAGCCGCACAAACCACGAAACAGATGGAATCAGTGCGATTGCAGAACTCGCACACCGTCCTGCAAACCAGAAGTTTAAAAAGCAATATGAAACAAGAATTCAAAAAAAAAAAATGGAAAAAACTTAGGCTTCTGCGGGAATCGAACCCGCGTCCCCGGATGACATTGTGAGCGTGTTTGCCACTGAGCTAAAAAAATGCGGTCGCGCGACTCCTTTTCACGTAAAGTATTAATGTCGATCTTCGAACAATCGAGCACATTTGCGTTGTCCCCTGGAAAACGAAAAAGACGTGTTTAGGATGCGCAGCCGCAGCGGGGTTACTACTGTAAGTCGTCATATATCTAACGCCCGAGGCCACCGCTGCAACTTGGATAA
>NW_890635.1:0-561 GCF_000209065.1 Trypanosoma cruzi | reverse complement strand
CAGTGGCACCAGCACACACACACACACACACAGTCAGCGCCCACAACAAACAAACCCAACCCGATGAAAAAAAATATATTCGCCTGGGCTGCTGGCCGGATCCTGAAATCATCAAAAGAAATCAAACAAGAAGGGAAAAGGGGGGCAGTGGAGAGGCAGTGGGTTCGCCACTCCCTCGATGTTTGCTCCAAGTAAATATTGTTCCGATAGCCACTCTCGCGACACGGTGCACCTTGTTAGGATTGGAAACACTATCGCTTACCAAGTGGCAGACCTTGGGCTCCGCCAGCCACAAGGCCTCGCCGCGAGGTGGGAATCAAAGAGGGGGTGGTGGGAAAGTAAGAAATAAAAAGTAAAGAAAAATCCGTCCTGTCGCTATCGGCTCCCTGGTTCCTTCAATCACCGTCCTCCAAAAATTCATAAGATAGAAAAGAATCGTGCAGAAACATCTCCGTTTCGTCAGGACATATTCATTTAGGTGACCAGCTCCCCCGCGAACATCCCTTTCACAAGTTAAAAATAAATAAATCAAAACAACATTAAATAAATTTTAAAATTAGG
>NW_890634.1:0-561 GCF_000209065.1 Trypanosoma cruzi | reverse complement strand
AACACTAGCCAGCAATCAAAAGAGAAATAAGAGAGAAATAAAATATGCAGAGAAATGAGTGACAGCCACAAAAATAGAGACATCCACACAGTGTAGGATGCACACCACATGCACTGAGACCACCGCAACGACGGCAAGTGGGTGACATCCACCCAGCACAGTGTTGGAGAGGGTATACAATAACAACGTGGTGCGCACGGAGGGCTCGCCCACGCATTCCGCTGGTCACGGTCCCACACCCGTGTGGCACCGCTGTCACCACACACACTCTAAAAGAGAACATGCTCGCACAACGCCGCTGAAACACACAAACACCGCAGTGCTGTCAGTCCGCGGGTGGGAGGGTTCGGCCCTCCACACAACAAACGCACACACCGCCACCGCCTCCAGAACATTCTCACGGGCAACGGGATACGGCCACATCCCCGCAGCCAACACACAACGCACCCGGAGCGAGCACCCACCACGCCAGCCACACGTTGAAGTGGGTCCTCACCCATCCACCAGTCACGCGGCACCAAAATTTACACAGCCATCCCTCTTTCAATGGAATGGCAGCGC
>NW_890633.1:0-560 GCF_000209065.1 Trypanosoma cruzi | reverse complement strand
AGAAAACGCGATTCTTTTTTTGCTCCTTACTGCCGGGGTTGGCCGCCGCAAGAAATAAAAAATGGTAGGGCGGTGGCCCCGGACGCTAGATACAGCACGACGTGTCGAATTATCCAAGTTGCAGCGGCTGCCCCGGACGTTAGATACGGGACGACGTGTCGAATTATCCAAGTTGCAGCGGCTGCCCCGGACGTTAGATACAGCACGACGTGTCGAATTATCCAAGCTGCAGCGGTGGCCTCGGGCGTTAGATATATGACGACTTACAGTAGTAACCACGCTGCGGCTGCGCATCCTAAACACGTCTTTTTCGTTTTCCAGGGGACAACGCAAATGTGCTCGATTGTTCGAAGATCGACATTAATACTTTACGTGAAAAGGAGTCGCGCGACCGCATTTTTTTAGCTCAGTGGCAAACACGCTCACAATGTCATCCGGGGACGCGGGTTCGATTCCCGCCAGAAGCCTAAGTTTTTTCCATTTTTTTTTTTTTTGAATTCTTGTTTCATATTGCTTTTTAACTTCTGTTGCAGGACGGTGTGCGAGTTCTGCAATCGCAC
>NW_890632.1:0-560 GCF_000209065.1 Trypanosoma cruzi | reverse complement strand
GCAGGACGGTGTGCGAGTTCTGCAATCGCACTGATTCCATCAGTTTCGTGGTGTGTGCGGCTGCGGCTGCGGTGGTGGCCGCGTGAGAGTGAGTGAGAGAGCGCCATGCACCGCCCGCACACACACTCGTCTTTCACCCACTCTCTGTGTGTGTCCCCTTGCATGGACTCTCGCCCTCACCTCATCCCACGAAGCACACACATAATGTGCCCATTGTATATATTGCATGCACACCCATGCAGGCCCGTTGGTGCTCTCTTTTGCACGACACGCACCGCTGCCGTCCTGCCTGACTGCATGGGCGGAGCACCGTAACTGTTTCTGTTTTGTTTTTATTGCATTGAGTGGGCAACCTCTCTCTCTCTCCCTGTGTGTGTGTTTTGCTTTACGGGAGCAATGAGAGTGTGTGCGCTGGTCGTCCCACGCTTCGGCTTTTTGTTTTGTTTTTCATTGTTTTGTGGTTGAGAGCACCCATTCCGCGGGCTGCGTGTGTGTGTTTGTGTGTGATGATATGAGTAATTTGTGCGTGTGTGCTATCTGCCTCTCTCTGCCGTGCTTTC
>NW_890631.1:0-560 GCF_000209065.1 Trypanosoma cruzi | reverse complement strand
TGGGCAAGAGCTCGCGAAATTCCTCCAAGCAGCGGATAGTTCAGGGTTGTTTGGTGTCCAGTGTGTGAACACGCAAACATACATTGAAAGAGAGTGTCTCTGACTCCCGCCATTCATAATTCGAAACAAAAACATAGAGCACAACGTGTGGTGCAGCAGCCGCTCGAAAACGATCCGCCGAGTGCAGCACCATTGTGGGCAAGAGCTCGCGAAATTCCTCCAAGCAGCGGATAATTCCGGGTTGTTTGGTGTCCAGTGTGTGCACACGCAAACATACATTGAAAGAGAGTGCCTCTGACTCCCGCCATTCATAATTCGAAACAAAAATTTAGAGCACAGCGTGTGGTGCAGCAGCCGCTCGAAAACGATCCGCCGAGTGCAGCACCATTGTGGGCAAGAGCTCGCGAAATTCCTCCAAGCAGCGGATAATTCCGGGTTGTTTGGTGTCCAGTGTGTGAACACGCAAACATACATTGAAAGAGAGTGTCTCTGACTCCCGCCATTCATAATTCAAAACAAAAATTTAGACCACAACGTGTGTGCAGCAGCCGCTCGAAAAC
>NW_890630.1:0-560 GCF_000209065.1 Trypanosoma cruzi | reverse complement strand
TGTCAATATCTGTTTGCGTGTTCACACACTGGACACCATACAAACCTGAACTATCCGCTGCTTGGAGGAATTTCGCGAGCTCTTGCCCACACGGGTGCTGCACTCGGCTGATCGTTTTCGAGCGGCTGCTGCATCACACGTTGTGGTCCAAATTTTTGTTTCCGATTGTGAATGGTGGGAGTCAGAGACACTCTCTGTCAATATCTGTTTGCGTGTTCACACACTGGACACCAAACAAACCTGAACTATCCGCTGCTTGGAGGAATTTCGCGAGCTCTTGCCCACACGGGTGCTGCACTCGGCTGATCGTTTTCGAGCGGCCGCTGCATCACACGTTGTGGTCCAAATTTTTGTTTCCGATTGTGAATGGTGGGAGTCAGAGGCACTCTCTGTCAATATCTGTTTGCGTGTTCACACACTGGACACCAAACAAACCTGAACTATCCGCTGCTTGGAGGAATTTCGCGAGCTCTTGCCCACACGGGTGCTGCACTCGGCTGATCGTTTTCGAGCGGCCGCTGCATCACACGTTGTGGTCCAAATTTTTGTTTCCGATTGTG
>NW_890629.1:0-560 GCF_000209065.1 Trypanosoma cruzi | reverse complement strand
GACTCCCACCATTCACAATCGGAAACAAAAATGTGGACACAACGTGTGATGCAGCAGCCGCTCGAAAACGATCAGCCGAGTGCAGCACCCGTGTGGGCAAGAGCTCGCGAAATTCCTCCAAGCAGCGGATAATTCAGGGTTGTTTGGTGTCCAGTGTGTGAACACGCAAACAGATATTGACAGAGAGTGTCTCTGACTCCCACCATTCACAATCGGAAACAAAAATTTGGACCACAACGTGTGATGCAGCGGCCGCTCGAAAACGATCAGCCGAGTGCAGCACCCTTGTGGGCAAGAGCTCGCGAAATTCCTCCAAGCAGCGGATAATTCAGGGTTGTTTGGTGTCCAGTGTACGAACACGCAAACAGGTATTGACAGAGAGTGTCTCTGACTCCCACCATTCACAATCGGAAACAAAAATTTAGACCACAACGTGTGATGCAGCAGCCGCTCGAAAACGATCAGCCGAGTGCAGCACCCTTGTGGGCCAAGAGCTCGCGAATCCTCCAAGCAGCGGATAATTCAGGGTTGTATGGTGTCCAGTGTGTGAACACGCAAAC
>NW_890628.1:0-560 GCF_000209065.1 Trypanosoma cruzi | reverse complement strand
GACGAGAGTCCATGCAAGGGTACACACACACAGAGAGAGAAGGAAGTGTGTGTATGCGGCCGTTGCATGGCTCTCTCACACTCACTCTCACGCGGCCACCACCGCAGCCGCAGCCGCACAAACCACGAAACAGATGGAATCAGTGCGATTGCAGAACTCGCACACCGTCCTGCAAACCAGAAGTTTAAAAAGCAATATGAAACAAGAATTCAAAAAAAAAAAAAATGGAAAAAACTTAGGCTTCTGCGGGAATCGAACCCGCGTCCCCGGATGACATTGTGAGCGTGTTTGCCACTGAGCTAAAAAAATGCGGTCGCGCGACTCCTTTTCACGTAAAGTATTAATGTCGATCTTCGAACAATCGAGCACATTTGCGTTGTCCCCTGGAAAACGAAAAAGACGTGTTTAGGATGCGCAGCCGCAGCGTGGTTACTACTGTAAGTCGTCATATATCTAACGCCGCGAGGCCACCGCTGCAGCTTGGATAATTCGACACGTCGTGCCGTATCTAACGTCCGGGGCAGCCGCTGCAACTTGGATAATTGACACGTCGTCCCGTA
>NW_890627.1:0-560 GCF_000209065.1 Trypanosoma cruzi | reverse complement strand
CCCCCCCCCCCCCCCCCCCCCCTTCCTCGTGAAGGAGCTCTTAACACTGAGCAGTCGTTACGGAAGGGAATATGGATGACACCTTATGCACGACAAAAAGTGACTGGTGATTAAAAGACCAAATGGGTGATTTATCCAGCTGTTTTATTATTGTTATTTGGACCTTTTTCTGTTCCAAGTGCTCTGAATTGTATCGTCAAGATCAAATTCCATCGTGCTCGATTCAGCAATGTCCAGAGATGTCATGCTGGCCGCCGCAGAGCTGTGTTTTCGCCTCCGAGGCCTAGATAATACTGGTAACAATATTCCTTCGTTAAGCGTATTTCCTCTGGAAGTGGTCTGATCCAGGCTTTCTTCAACTTTTTCTTTCAATTCGATGATTTCCTCATCGGGCACAAAAACAAAACTTGTAGCAGAACGATTGAGGTTGTTCGACCTTGCACGACGGAACTTACGGGCATTGTGTGTCATACCCAATGCTGATTCTCCTTGATTGGACATTTTCGCCACTTTTGAGGGATCCATGGTGGTATCTGGAATTTCACTCACCGTGGGTTCTG
>NW_890626.1:0-560 GCF_000209065.1 Trypanosoma cruzi | reverse complement strand
CCCACCATTCATAATCGGAAACAAAAATTTAGACCACAACGTGTGATGCAGCGGCGCTCGAAAACGATCAGCCGAGTGCAGCACCCTTGTGGGCAAGAGCTCGCGAAATTCCTCCAAGCAGCGGATAGTTCAGGGTTGTTTGGTGTCCAGTGTGTGAACACGCAAACAGATATTGAAAGAGAGTGCCTCTGACTCCCACCATTCATAATCGGAAACAAAAATTTAGACCACAACGTGTGATGCAGCGGTCGCTCGAAAACGATCAGCCGAGTGCAGCACCCTTGTGGGCAAGAGCTCGCGAAATTCCTCCAAGCAGCGGATAGTTCAGGGTTGTTTGGTGTCCAGTGTGTGAACACGCAAACAGATATTGACAGAGAGTGCCTCTGACTCCCACCATTCATAATCGGAAACAAAAATTTAGACCACAACGTGTGATGCAGCGGCCGCTCGAAAACGATCAGCCGAGTGCAGCACCCGTGTGGGCAAGAGCTCGCGAAATTCCTCCAAGCAGCGGATAATTCAGGGTTGTTTGGTGTCCAGTGTGTGAACACGCAAACAGA
>NW_890625.1:0-560 GCF_000209065.1 Trypanosoma cruzi | reverse complement strand
AGTGTGAACACGCAAACAGACATTGAAAGAGAGTGTCTCTGACCACCACCATTCATAATTCGCAACAAAAATTTAGACCACAGCATGTGGTGCAGCAGCCGCTCGAAAACGATCCGCCGAGTGCAGCACCACTGTGGGCAAGATCTCGCGAAGTTCCTCCAAGCAGCGGATAGTTCAGGGTTGTTTGGTGTCCAGTGTGTGAACACGCAAACAGACATTGAAAGAGAGTGTCTCAGACTCCCACCATCCATAATTCGAAACAAAAATTTAGACCACAGCATGTGGTGCAGCAGCCGCTCGAAAACGATCCGCCGAGTGCAGCACACTTGTGGGCAAGATCTCGCGAAATTCCTCCAAGCAGCGGATAGTTCAGGGTTGTTTGGTGTCCGGAGTGTGAACACGCAAACAGACATTGAAAGAGAGTGTCTCAGACTCCCACCATCCATAATTCGAAACAAAAATTTAGACCACAGCATGTGGTGCAGCAGCCGCTCGAAAACGATCCGCCGACTGCAGCACCACTGTGGGCAAGATCTCGCGAAATTCCTCCAAGCAGCGGA
>NW_890624.1:0-559 GCF_000209065.1 Trypanosoma cruzi | reverse complement strand
AAAGAAAAAAAAAAAGTGGGAAGGGTACGGCACCCCGGGTTCCAGCGCCATCACTGATCGCCGTACTAACGAGGCCTGTGGCCGCTTAACTTCACAAATCGGACGGGATGTGGTGCACTCGGCCAAGTATGGTCGTACCCGGCGACGCGCCACGCGATGTGCAACCGCTGACGCCACGGGAGATGATGAAAACAGGGGGAAAAAATTTAGGAAAAACGGCAAGAAGAAATTTTTAAAAGGAAAAAAAAAACACATGGAAAATGAGGCTCCGCAGGCCCCTTTCCGGATTTTGCCACGAAGCCTCCGGACGCTTCGCTTCCCCACATGTGGCGCGGGAACTGCGTCAGCAATTTTTCTTTTTTGCTGCGGCGCCCGCGCGCTCGAAAAGCCCACCCACCGCCCGCCTCGGCTCGGTGAAAAAGCGACTGGCGGCGCGCGGTGGCGGAAAGAAAAAAAAAAAGTGGGAAGGGTACGGCACCCCGGGTTCCAGCGCCATCACTGATCGCCGTACTAACGAGGCCTGTGCACGCTTAACTTCACAAATCGGACGGGATGTGGT
>NW_890623.1:0-559 GCF_000209065.1 Trypanosoma cruzi | reverse complement strand
GTCGCCTCACCCCACGAAGCACACACAATTATGTGCCCATTGTATATATGCATGCACACCCATGCAGGCCCGTTGGTGCTCTCTTTTGCACGACACGCACCGCTGCCGTCCTGCCTGGCTGCATGGGCGGAGCACCGTAACTGTTTCTGTTTTGTTTTCATTGCATTGAGTGGGCGACCTCTCTCTCTCTCCCTGTGTGTGTGTTTTGCTTTACGGGAGCAATGAGAGTGTGTGTGCGCTGGTAGTCCCACGCTTCGGCTTTTTGTTTTGTTTTTCTTTTTGATTTTGTGGTTGAGTGCACCCATTCCGCGGCTGCGTGTGTGTGTGTGTGATGATATGAGTAATTTGCGTGTGTGCTTATCTGCCTCTCTCTGCCGTTGCTTTCTTCAGACTCTCTTGTGGCGCACAGCTGCTCTGCAAGTATAGGCGCTGACAAACACACACACACATGCACACACATGCCGTGCTTAAAACGCTGAGAATGCACGCACGCACAGGATTGTGGCTGCCGAGGCCCTCGCGAGGGGGAAAAAACCTGCATTTTTTTTTTTTGACATGT
>NW_890622.1:0-559 GCF_000209065.1 Trypanosoma cruzi | reverse complement strand
GTCAGACATGTTTTGCGTTCTTAAATTCCTTTCGTGCACTCTCAGCAGGATCTTCACCAGACACAAAGACAACACACAGGGAAGGGGCAGGAGGAGCAGTGAGCGGACAGCACGCGGCACGAGAAATCGCACCAAAACAACACGGTGAGAAGAATGGGCACAAAGGACAGACCACCACAAACACGCCCTTCAGGTTCTCTATAGTGCTTTTCCACAGCACCGTCGCGAATGCACACACGGAAGAAGGGCTGCTGCAGCCCCCAGCACTGGGGATGAGAAACAAAAACAAACAAAAATAAAAACGAAACAAGAGTTCTAGTAATGGAAAAACGGGCATGACGTCGTCTCCACCGGTGACAAGTTCATATCGTTATCTACCAGGTGCGCCAGCGACACGGATCGCGAGAACGCACGGTTGAGCCAAAATAAATCCCTACTTCTTCGGCGCCTTCTTCACGGCTTTCTTGGGTGCACTTCTTTGCCGCATGCTTCTTGGCACTCTTAGTAACAGCCTTCTTGGCTGCTGCAGGCTTCTTCTTGGGGGCGGCCCTCTTCTTCG
>NW_890621.1:0-559 GCF_000209065.1 Trypanosoma cruzi | reverse complement strand
AAGTAGAGAATAATTCGCAGATGGATGTTGAATTTGTATCTGAGGCAGGGGATTCCATTGGCACACTGGGTGGGGGGGTTCCTTCATGTTCTTATGGAAAAAACTTTGCCTATCTCCCGCTCCATGCATCACTTGTATTGCGTGTAGAGGAAGTAACATCATCGACGTTTGAGGTGAATGAGGGTCTGGAAGAACAAATGCTCCCCTGCAGTGCCCCCGAAAAGAGAGAGGCACCGTGTGGTTCTCACTGTTTCCTCCTTCGTGCAAAGGCTGACGCGACAGAGAAGACGATGGAGTTGGTTCCGGCGCTGTTTATTGTCAACATGGATCCCACCCGCAGCCTGTTTGTGCAGCACACCATTGGCTCCAAGGATACGCTCAGGAGCGAGGTGCAATGGGTTAATCGTGTAGTTTTGCCGGCTGCGGGTGTGCTTCCCTACACATTTATTTCGTGCTACGAGTATGTAGACCTGTTTACATTTTCTTGGGAGGAAAATGACGAGACGTCTTCTTACTCGGCCCCGGTCGAGGCGGTATTTTCTTCAAAAACAGATTGGAG
>NW_890620.1:0-559 GCF_000209065.1 Trypanosoma cruzi | reverse complement strand
TGTGTGCGCTGCCGCTGTTGGGCTGCTGCCATTTGTGACTGTGCGGTGGCTGTGCGTGGTGTAGCGGCCGTGTCTCTCCTTTTGCTTCCGCTCTGCGTTGACGGGGAGTTAGTTTGTGCTGAAGGCTGCAGGCAAGTGACAGGAGTGATGGCGATGATGATGACTGGCCGTGTGCTGCTGGTGTGTGCCCTCTGCGTGCTGTGGTGCGGTGCCGGCGGGGCTGATGCGAGTGATCTCGAAAATAACGCAGTTGGTGGTTGCAAGGCGTCGTGGGTGTTGAATGCGAATAAATCGTATACGCCGAGCGGATGTGACAAAACGGCGCTGACGCTGCCTTTACGATCTGTCTTGTCCATCACTGCCGTTGCAGCTTCGACTGACCCATTGGTGACTGTTACAGCCGAAAATAAATCGGATTTGGCTCCGAGTTCAGGTGCTGATTTCGGTGGTGCCGGTTCTCCTCCTGGTCGCGGAGGTGAAGGTAGAGGCGGTAGAGACGACGGTGCTGGCGGTCCTGGTGGCGTTGGAGGTGCCAGTGGCAGTAAAGCTCGTGGCAGAA
>NW_890619.1:0-559 GCF_000209065.1 Trypanosoma cruzi | reverse complement strand
AAAAGGGCTCGAACCCGCACCCCGGATGAAATTGTGAGCTTGTTTTGCCACTGAGCTAAAAAAAATGTGGTCGCGCGACCCATTTTCACGTAAGGTGTTAAGTTCGATCTTCGAACAATCGAGCACATTTGCGTTGTCCCCTGGAAAACGAAAGCGACATGTTTAGGGTGCGCCGCCGCAGCGTGGATACCTCGATTCGTCGTCATATATCTCTCGTACGGGGCCGCAGCCGCAGCGTGAATACTTCGATTCGTCGTCATATATCTCTCGTACGGGGCCGTCGCCGCAGCGTGGATACATCGATTCGTTGTCATGTATCTCTCGTTCGGGGCGGACCGCCGCAACTTGGATAATTCGACACGTCGTCATGTATCTCTCGTCCGGGGCAGCCGCTGCAACTTGGATAATTCGACACGTCGTCATGTATCTCTCGTCCGGGGCCACCGCCCTACTCTTTTTTATTCCCTGCGGCGGCCAACCCCGGCAGTAAGGACAAAAAATAGGATCGCGTTTTTTTTTAATGCTTTTCCTGTTTGGGGGGGCGGATCTTTGTTTTCTA